>NW_020291334.1:163755-337664 GCF_003184745.1 Aspergillus uvarum CBS 121591
CCCCCCCAAATAGCCCTTTTACCGCTCAATTCTTCTTATCTGTCTCGTTTTCTTCTCCCTCCCCAAGTTCCTTTCTTCATCTAGTCCCATAGCTACTCGATCTCATCGAGTTGTCCACAAGCCCATCGCCTTTACTCAACAAACACTACAGATAATCTATTCATCCCCCATGGCTCCTCCACCCCCTTCCAATTTGCCTTTGCCCGAGAGGCTCAAGGCTCTTGCTCAGACATTGCAGTAAGTGTTTTGTTTGCTTCCCCCATTACTCGATTGCGTCACAGTGCTAACAAAGTCTTTCGCGTTCAGGTTCGCCTGGTTTGTTGGGTACGTTATTTTCCGCCTGCACGACCCTCAAAACACAATATCGGCTGCAATTGAAGTGGATCGAACAATTCCGCTTCGCAGTTTCTGACCCTCTTGCCAGTCTAACTGTTGAATGAATCACAATAACTGATCAGATGATAGACATGTGACATTGTTATTCTCTGTCCTACGCTATTTTGTGTCTTACATCACATTCAACTACTACTCCAACTCGGCCCAAGTCTCTTACCGCCTGGCGTTCTTGTCGGCTGCCGCGACATACGGGATTGTTGTGTACAAGGGTCATATCGCTCGCGGACGCCTCCAGGGCGGTCTCCCTAACATTGCGATCAAGCTTGCTGGTGATGAGAACGTCCAGTACCTTGGTGAGTCTTTTACTCCCCCTTGAGGTGTGAACCTGAAATGAGGGCGAATTTGACACGAGGAAAATGAGAGATTCAAGAGCTGACAACGTCCATAGGCACTGCGCTGGTGTGGCTTTACTCGCGCCAGGTGTCGCTCGCTCTGCTTCCCTTCAGCGTTTATTCCGTCTTCCATGTTGCGACCTACACTCGTGCTCACCTGATCCCAACACTCCAGGGCCCTCAGGCCGCTGGCGCTCCGGGTTCTCCCTCCTCTCCCAGCTCGCCCAGGCCTGCTGTCAGACAATCTCCCTTGGCGGAGACTATTGGCCGCTTCGTGAAACAGTACTACGATGCCAGCATGGACCTCGTGGCGCATCTCGAGATGGCGTTGTTGTTCCGCCTGGCCGTCGCCGTTCTCACTTTCTCGAAGGGTAGCATTGTTCTTTTCGCTATCTACTTGGCTTTCTTCCGTGCGAGATACTCCCAGAGCTCCTTTGTCCAGAGCTCCGTCCGCCACTTCACTGCCAGAGTCGACGCCTCGGTTTCCCACCAGAGCACCCCACCCGCCGTTCGCCAGGGATGGGAGTCGTTCAAGGCTGTTGTGCGCCAAGCCTACGAGGCCACCGATCTCGGCCGCCTGACCGGTGCGACCGCCAAGAAGCCCCAATAAATTGCCCATCCGCTTGAAGTAGAGACGACTTGAGGAAGCTGGATAGATGTGATAAAATTGAACCCTGTGGCCAATTTGCGCCTGAGAGGGACTGTCTGCTCCGAATGTCGGCTATTGCGCCTGATGAAGATTGAATGAGCCAATGACCATTTTCTTTGACTGCGTTCCGGGGTTGATGGTCGCTTTTTGAGATTTGGAGACTGTGGATGGTATTGGAAGTATTGAATGGTGGATAAAAGGAAGGATATGTAGCCTCTTTATGAGCAGAAGCACGAGTGGCTTTGGACCTGCTCGCAAGACAGCGAGTGGGTGAGGTTCTGATACGCAATGTCTAGTGCTCCTGCTTGAGAGGAAGGGGCCATATTCCTTATATACTTTGTTTTTTCTGCGATGCGACAGTGATGCGATTGATGCGATTAGCTTTGCCTCTTTCCCAATACGAATCTTTGACTTACTGTCTATGAGCAGCGCGGAGATTGTTTACCCAGAAGCTCTATGGCTGTGGTTGCGCAATTTTCTTAGCGACAGAAGAAAATGCCAGCCGCGTAGTATTACATACTGTAAGTAAGTATCTGTTTGATCACCATTTAGAAATGCCCACCGTGTATTTGCCAACCAAGAAAGCGATCGATAACAGGATTGTTTGTTGCCTGAGGCGGCAACACGGCCCCGGGCAGCGGAGAAAACTACAAACCGACGATAGGCCGACGAAATTTTGGGGTTTCGGGCAGTCGGGCTTTCGTCACTTTCAAGCTGTGATGTCCCCTGCTTATTAGCCCCCTTTCCCCAGGGTTGATTATTCTCGCATTTTATTGTATCCTCGCTCCTATATATTTCCCACCTAATCTGCCGTCCCCTCGTGGTTCGAGGTGGCGTGCTCTTGTTAATCCACCGTCGCCGCATCCCAACCTCCGTGGTTTGGCCCGCACCACGATCCGGTGGGTTGCGGTCTCCTTGCAATGAGCTTGACTTCGCGTGTCTTGGGCTTCTTTGCGACGACAGAGACACCTCCGTCAGACTCTCCCGCGCCGAGATCTCTTTCTCAAAATGGCCCGACCGATCTCCGTCAGACGACGCCGATAAGCGCGAACAAGGAACATCATGTACAGAATGCAGAGTCTCACCATGACGAGGAAGAGGAGCCTCGTCCACCGTACCTACACGTATGTAGCTTGCCTTCGCCATCTATACTATGATGCCGCGCGTACACTTGATGGCGCACAACCCGTCTCCATTCACGGATGTTGGGCTAATTATCAAATTCGACCTATAGGCAATGTTCGCTGGAGGTATTGGTGGCACCTGCGGTGACATGCTCATGCACTCGTTAGACACCGTCAAGACGCGGCAACAGGGCGATCCGCATTTTCCTCCCAAGTACACCTCCATGACTTCGTCCTATGCGACCATCTACCGACAAGAAGGCCTTTTCCGCGGTCTGTATGGCGGAGTGGCCCCTGCGCTTCTCGGCTCCTTCCCCGGCACCGTTATCTTCTTTGGCACCTACGAATACACAAAACGTCTCATGCTCGATGCGGGAATCAATGCGAACGTGGCGTATCTTTCTGGAGGTAAGTGTGTTTCGTGCGGCTCCGTCATCTGCGGTCGCATTTCGGTGCTAATCGGAAATGGGCTTGTAGGCTTCTTTGCGGACTTGGCCGCCTCTATTGTCTATGTTCCCTCGGAAGTCTTGAAGACTCGGTTGCAGCTCCAAGGACGCTACAATAACCCTCATTTCAACTCGGGATATAATTACCGCTCGACCAGGGATGCGCTGCGCACCATCATTCGCCAGGAAGGATTTTCCGCGCTTTACTACGGATACCGGGCGACGATCTACCGCGATCTTCCCTTTTCCGCCCTTCAGTTCGCCTTTTACGAGCAAGAGCAGCGGATGGCCAAAGAATGGGTGGGCTCTCGAGAAATTGGGCTGAGCCTTGAGATCCTGACGGCTGTCACTGCGGGTGGGATGGCGGGTGTGTTGACATGCCCGATGGACGTGGTCAAGACACGTATCCAGACCCAGCAGAACCCCGAGTCCACGCCTTCGAGTCGTCCTTCGGGCTCCTCGTCGCACTCGGCGGCGGAGCACACGTCGACCAAAGAGGGACCGCGCTACCACGCGGCTTCGCAGACGACGTCGAGCCTGCGCACGCATGCGCGCCCAATCTCCACCTCGGGAGCTTCCACGTCGGTGAACCCGCCTGGCGCTCCGCGCTTGGATACGTCATCGTTCTTCACTGGCTTGAAGATGATCTACCAAACGGAAGGGCTGGCAGGCTGGTTCCGTGGTGTTGGACCCCGTGGTGTATGGACCAGCATTCAAAGTGGAACGATGTTGGTGATGTATCAATATCTCCTGAAAAAGTTCGAGGACTGGGAGAACAAAGGGGAGCTCAACCCCCTCTAGCTGCGGGATGAGAGTGGTTGAGGTTGGACATGTTGATGATGTTCATTGTAGATAGAAGGATGGAAGGAAACCGGAGCATATTGATGCAGCCTAGACGGGTTTTATTGGGAGGGCGTTCCGGCAGTCGGAGGGGTGTGGCATGACCGAATTTTCTTTTTTTCTTTTTCTTGTGTGTTCTTTTATCACCCCTTTTCTTATCCCGTTGTTTTATTATCATAGAGCATCTCCCTCCATTTCCCTACGGTCGCCGCCCTCTTGTGTTTGTCCCTTTTGATTTCTGATGGCATGATTGATTGCATGAGAGGACATGGGATTCACTGTCTCCGTCACGTTGTGTGTATACAAAGACCAAGAACGAACTAACTACATAGACTACTAAAGAAATAGACATGGTTCGATAATTTTACTTTGATTGTTGATAGTTAAGGTAGTATACTTATGAATTATGGTTTGGGTAGTTTGTTTACTATGAGGGGGAAGCGATAAGAGAGGAAGAAGAGGAGGAGGGAGATGAGGGGAAGAATGGGAACTGGGAAAGCGTGTAAGGTAGTGGGCGATCCCCCCATGGGTATTGCTGTGGTGTAAACAAAGCCTCCCCCAGACCCGAATGCGGTCAGCCCCACATCAGATTGGCTCCAGACCCTCTGTTTACTTTCAGGCTCCTTGTTCTTCGTTCCTCTTGTTCCTCCTCTTCCCCTCCACCGCTGCACGTCCCTCTTCTTTCTTCCAGCTTTCAACGCATCGCGTTTCTGAACCCGCTTGGATAATAATCTACTCATTCCCACGCGACTTCTAATTCTTCAAAAAGTCAACCTCGTCCTAGAGCAACCCCTCCCTTGCTCCGTATCAATTGTCGCATGATCCACCGCAACTTGCGCGCGTCATCATGTCCGCCGGATTGCCTTATCTGCAGAAGCAGCGCAAGCCCACCCTCACGGAATGGGCTCATATCACTGACCTTCAGAAGTAAGCTTCTGTTTTGACTCGCAAATCTCCTCTGCGCTTCCGCCCGGCCAGTTGGCTCGAGGACCTGACCATCTATAGCTATGAGGATCTGACCAAGCCCGAGCTCGCCTCGGCGCTGGACTCGCACCTTCAAGCTCACCAGTCCATCTTCATCGATGATGCGCGCCTAGGAGATTATTACAGGCGTCTGTCAGGATCTCCGCGCATTTTCTCACCGGCCAAGAATTCGCCTGTCAAGACATCGCCGACCAAGAGAGCACCCAAGGTGGAAGGCACTCCGTCGGCAGACGAAGCCCCCAAGTCAACGCGCAAGAGGAGTTCCAGATCCAAGGTGGAATTGGTGCAAACGTAAGTTCCCCCTTGTTTCGTTTGTCGTGTTCGTCCGCACCCTGCGACTTCGGCTTTGCATGGATCTCGTTTGCGCGTGCGATACTCGATGTTTACGTCATCGCGGACCCGGGCTGATTTGCGATCCTCACAACAGGGATGACTCCGATGCTCCCCAAACTCCCGCCCAAATGCTGGTGAGTGTTGAGCCCCCATTGTCATCATTGGCGGTGGCGCTCCCGCCCTCCCCCGCTGTGGTGACCGATGTGATCGATCGCCAAACGGCGGCGTGGGGCAAAAACCTCAAGGACATTTGGAACGCGTTGGGAGTGCAGGAGCAGTCGGATTCGCTGCGCGCCAACCTGAGCAGCGTCAAGGCAATTGCTGTATTACTGCATGGGATCGAAAGCTTTGGTGTCTTGCGATTACTCTTCCCCCTGAGACTGTTGACCCGCATCCCCGCTGTCGAAGCGATCCATTCACCGGCTTTCGAGATCTCGGCTCCTGACGCCTTCGTCTTGGTCGAAAGCTCTTTCTGGACTGCTTTTCTCGGGTGGCTCTTTACTAGTCTGGTCATTCCCTTGACCGTCGCGTATTTCTTCAACATCAGCTTGCAGGCGGCTCAGAACGGTGGTCCGGCAGCCAATACTCGGCGTCAACGGGCGGCAGCGGGCGCGCAGCTCGCCAGCTTCGACCCCCTGAGCTTCCACATTGCCAAGGCGCTCATCGCGTACCTAGTTTACACCGGCAAGTTCTCTTACTGGGGCTTCTTCAATGATATCGCCGTCGAGGACATCAACAATGCTATTCCGGGTCGCTGGCCCGGAGTCATCACCGGTTCGGCGATCGGTGTGCTTACGACCCTCTATGAAGCTATCCTGCAGAAGTAGACATGTCTTGTCTACGTACTCAGTCAATGACATAAGCTTGCTCTGTTCGGCTCGCGCCGAATGACCAAGTCTTGGCATTTCTGGGGTTGGTGTTCTGGAAGTGAATTCGACCTGTGCTCAGGTACTGTGGGAACATTCAATAATTTCTTTGGCTGTTCCGGCAGCCAAGACAGCTGGTTCCGGGCGTGGGTGGAAATTTTGTACAATGGCAGGTCCAGAAAGAAAAGAAAAAGATATCATCAATCTTAGAGAGAGAAACTGGCGGGACCGATGGATCAATTCGTGGAGCTGGTTTGAGTCTGCTTTGGTGTATTTCGGCTTGCTTCTGTGAATGCTATGCAGGATTGTCTTGGGGCGTATTGTGTCTTCTTGTTATGTTTTGTGTTTCGGGTTGATGTCTGGCGCACTCAGCAGGGTGTCGTTGTTGCTGCTGCATGTTCTATGAAGTCTAGGGATATTCCCTCTCACTTCACTTTGGGTTGCTTTTAACTGCTAGTCAGAAGGCGCTTCTTGGTTTTCAGGAATTACTGTTTTTTCTTGCTTTCTTTTTTGGATGTGATATATCTCTATCTTCTAAATGTGACGTAGCAATCGAACAAGAGTCTTGAACAATCGAGTCGTGAGTTGGTACATAGGGAATGACCATACCTGCAATCAAAACATTATATATGTCATCTAACCTTAAAGCTCTATAATAAGTGCGAAGCTAGAACCAACCAAGCCTGAGCCCTCAACCCTCACCGACCCCGGGAAGAGTAAAAGGGTACTCATTTCTTCTTGAACCGCTCCGCCAGCTCCAATGTCAACAGCACCGGCATCTTGGCCTCGACCTCGACCATATCCGCCCGAATGTGATTGCTCGTGCTCAGCTGGCCTCCAATCTCCGTCCTCCAGTCCCGCACATCCCACTGGAACCCGGCGGTGGTGATCCGCGCCGGGCCCAGGAGCGGGATGATCCCGACGTTTTCCTCGAGGAGATGGGTTTCCGCCGTCGTGGTAGTGGTGGTGGTGGTGGTGCTGCTCTGCACCTCGGGGATTATTTTCTGGTCTGCGTTATCGTCATCGTCATCGTCATGGTTAGATGTTGGGGCAGGCGCAGGGCGATTCACCAGCGGCGTCTGCACGATATTCCGGCCGGGGCGCAGGATGAATGTGATACTCTCTTCGGAGATGAGGTAGAGGTTTGGTCCGGGGTTCTGGTGCCCTTGGGGTTGGGATTGGGGTTCATCCGTGCTGGAGTCGGAGCTGCTGGTGGCAGTGGTGGCTCTGAGCTCCTGCGTCATGTAGAAGAGATGGTGGATCTGGGAGAAGGCTTGGTCGACGCGGCCGCCTAGCCCGCCTAGGACGAGGATTTCGAGGGATTTAGGTGGATGTTGAGAGTGGGAGATGGAGGTAGAGGTGGGTTTTGTGGTGGTAGCTGAATTTGATGGTGGTGGTGGTGGTGGTGGTGTGGATGATGATGATGGGGTTGGTGCTGCCGCCGCGGCAAGAATAGTCGCCGTGTTCCTTTGGATATACTGCAGGCTCTTGTGGAAGTCCGTGCTGTAGTCGTCGATGTGTTGGATGACGGGGACGCCCAGGGTTTCGTAGTGCGTGCGGATCTCCGGGTGGATGGAGTCGAGGTCGCCGATTATGGCGCTGGGGAACTGTGCAGGTTTTAGTTTTTCTTCTGGGTGGTGAGAAAGAGAGATGGAGAGTAGGGGAAGGTTGGGATGTTTCTTGGCCTTTTTAATAGCCGGGATGGGAGAGTGTTGAGAGATGTATGTACTCGTGGATGTACGGTACTCACATCTGTAGACTCCCTCCCGCGGGCCTTCATCATCTCGTAAAATCGGTTTGCGCCGCCGTCGGCGCAGACCGTGATACATGCTGCGATTTGTTAGCCAGGGGTATGTATTATAGCTTGAATGTTTGTGCTGCAGGGGTAGGGTGGGTGGCTTCAAGGAGCAAACAGTGGTTAAGTACTCACCATGTCGCTGGAGAACATCGTAGGCCTTTTCGTTGATTGGATGGTTGAGGATCAACAGGGCATAAGGGGAGGAAGGGTATCCCTCGCGAAAGAATTGCGTGGGATCCCACTCTGTCACTGTCATTGAGTTTTTGAGTCGGTAGGGGAGGTCCATGGTATCGTCTTGTTCTTTTTGATGGGAGATTGTTCTGGGGAGTGGGATATCAACCGCGGCGGGCATTATCAGATGCGATTTTTGGAGCCGGGCCCTGAGATTTGGGTCTGGGTTTGAGTCGTTGTTGTTGATGGTGGAGGTGTAGACTCGGTGTATAAGGTACTTGGTCACAAGAGCATCTTCAGTCCGTATACTAAAAGGTACTGTGTGTAGTACTTAATGTCGATCGATGGTCTGATCTGGAATGATCTCAACTGATCACTGATAAGTTAAACCCCTCCCTCTTCAGCCACAGCCACATGGCCGCCGATTCGCGGGGTGTGGCTGGAGCAAGCAGAGGCTGACGGAAGGCTGACTAAATTTACTTAGTTAGTACTGACGACAGCAGCCCTCGGTTATCATTGGCTCTCCGCTTCTCGTATTCACCCCCGGCATCGATCTACTATATCAGCAGACTTGCACTTGAGTATCTCACCATCTGCTTACAATGAGCATCGCAGGTGATATCCGACTATGGTAGCCCGCAGCAAGGGCTGTGCACTCTGCGTGCAACGGCGAGTCAAGGTTAGTCCATCTTACTTAAGATCTAAACCATATCTACTGACTGTGGCAGTGCGATCAACGACAACCTGGATGTGCGAAATGCGAAACCTATGGAGAACCGTGCCCTGGCTATGGTCCTCGCTTCAAATTCATTGCTGGAAAGCCATATCGTACTCAACGTCGGCGAAAGTCAGGTTCTGACCAGGATGGCTCACCTACCGAGTCACTCGCTTTAGTTCAATCCCAGCCTCTGCGGCAACGTACAAATTCGCTGTACACCCTTTCATCCATTGCTTCGGCTGAGATGAATTTGGGTCAGTGCCTCGGAATCATGGCTCAGGAGATCTCCAAGCCATTCGCTGCGAACTCGGCGCATGTTACTTCTCGCTGGTTCGGGTTTCTGCCTTCAGTGTACGGACGCAATAGGACCTTGGACTTGACGATAAAATCCTTTACAGCTCATCAGATGGGCAACCTGATGAGTGATTCACAAGCGGTGCAGTATGCGAGGCAGCTTTACATTGAGTCTTTGTACCGACTGCGAACCTCGGTGGGCAACTCCCGGGAATGTTACTCGCCCGAGGTGTTCTGTGCTGTAATGCTTCTTTGTCTGTACGAGGTGAGTCGCGTGAATCATGTCTTTTTATCAGAACCGGCTCTAATGAACATAAGCTGTTCACAAATGTCCATGACGCAGATGCCTGGATGAAACATGCCAAAGGATTGAGTCAACTGGTGGAGCAACGAGGGGCAGCTCGCTGCACCACCGAGTTCGATCATGTGCTTCTCAAAGCTGCTCGAGGTCTGATAGTTATGTACTCTCTCTTCTCCGGGCAGCGCTGCTTCCTAGCCTCGGAAGAATGGCACACCGTGATGATGCAGCACCCCAATGTCGGCTTGGGTGCCGATCTTGCGAACCAGGTCGAACAGTTCTTCGCGTACTTCACCTCTGCACCTGGTCTTGTGCATCAATTTTACGACCTCAGAGATGCAGATTTCACTAACCCAGATACTGTCACCAAAGCGGGTGATTTGCTCGTTCAAGCTTTAGCCATGCAGAGTAAATTATCCGCATGGCTCGCCGACGTTTCTGCAGTCACGCCAATGCCGATTGAGACTCGATCTACGTCAGGGGATATGTACTATTCTACTGTGCTAGAGTACTCGGATGAGAGCGTCGCATCTATTCTCTGCGGGTTTTACTCCTACATGGTGATCATACACGAGATACTGAGGGTCTGCGGTTATCCTGGCGATCACGCCGCCGCCGTTGTCTATTTCCGAGACCAGATTTGCAAGTCGGTTGAGTACAATGCTCGAGGACTGCTTGGACCATATCGCATGGGATTCCCTTTGAGGGTGGCCTATGAAGTTGCGGATCCCGCTACGAGGGCTTGGATTGAAGGTTGTCTGGAAAGGCTCTCGAAAGTGTACGCGGCCGTGCGTCCACAGAACTTCGGATGATCACAACACAATATGACAATGATACATAGACTATGATTATCTATCCGTGACTGACCACAGAAACAGCAGCCAAATCTATAGGCTCAGACCTCTGGATCGGTTGGGCTTCCCTTCGCCGGCCAGAGGGGCTCCGCTACGGCACGAGCTAGCAGCAAGATTATGATAATGAGGACCTCCATCACCAGTCCCATGCCCACCATAACACCCTCACTGCCGTCGATGGGGCTAAACTTCCGTGGACCAAACCCCGCTAGCAGGAAGTAAACCACGCGAACCACCAGAAAAGGAAGAGCACCCAGCACTATCAACACACAACTATGTCCGGCTGGTGAGAGGACGGAACGGTATGTCACCGCCAGCCAGCTCACCAGACCACACACGAAACAGAAAGTGGCGGCAAACACTGCTCCTCCAGCATACATACAACCAGGGATTCCGATGCAATCTCCAACTACTACCAGGACAATTGAAATTATGACCGGGAAGCGAAAGAAGTGGAGGAGGAAGCGGACATGTTTGGGGTAGCGGGAGTTTCCGGGGCCGGTGCGACCTGCTTGTCCACTTTAGATCGGGATTCGATGTCAGTCGTGTCTAACTCCAATGGTTGGTCCGGCTCTTTCGACTTACCTTCGCAAAAGAACGAGACTCACTTCAAACAAGAGAGGCGAGAGCCCAATACTCTGCAGAACGGATTCTGCTATGAGCATTGACTTGTTTGGATGGCGATTGGAGATCACCATGGCCGAGTCGGCGATTCGGACTGAATTGACGGAGATTAGTGCATGCTATTAGTACACTGTGGTGTACATACTCTGGGATAATATACCCAGCAGCCCCCACCATGAGTACAGGAAGCACCGTGCAGGGTGTTTCTGCTTCCTATGGTGCCAGTAGCGCCATTCCTGATTGTACCTCATGAGGAATTGGACCAGCTGGATGATCGAGAATAGGACAACCTCGACAATGGCGATATAACGCTTCTCTGGAGAGATTATGGCGACACCAGAATTATAGTCAGCCATATGGAAAGTCAACTAGGTCACAGCAAGCACAGTGAAGTATAAAGAATGGATGGAAGTATAGAGCAGGGAAATGAGGAGAAGACAAGGCGAATACACAAAGGTCGAGTGCTCGACTTGGTCATATATACTAATGCCATCTTCAGTTAGACCTTTTATTTCTCTTTCATCGCTTCTAAATCTTTTTCTGCTCCCGTGAAGGCTTACAGCATAGCCATGGCCATCCTCGTGCCTGGTGGAGACATCGCGATAAGTGACCATTCTAGGTTTAGCGCATCTGGTGCATCAGTAACCAATCATGCGGCCCTTCCGTCCTATAGATTGAAGTCTTCCAGCCTTACTGTTAGGTCATATTCTATGGATATCAGCCGCACATTCGTACCTTAAGAGAATGTGAGAATCAAACCGAGAAACATATGGTTGAATCTGCAGAGGATGCTCTGGTGGCCTTGGGCATCCCTCATCTAGCGCTGGATGTAAGGCTGTTTATACAGCATATACTGACCGAGAAATGCCTGATCATTTAGCACTTCCTCTTCGACTACATGAATGAGTACTATAAGTGGAAAGACATACATCCTTTACTCTAAAGGACTCTGCCATCTATACTAAGCACACGCCTCGTTGAAGTACAGAGTAACTATGATGCAATATGATTGGCTGTGCCAGCGTGACTAGCCCCTCTCTGAAAGCGGTAAGCGTAATGCCTGAGGTGTCGATATTGCCAACCTTCCGCCCATTCTTCTCCGCAGTTCGCACTGGATTTCCAATCCATTGACTGTCTATTTCCACCTCATTCAGCGTCGCTTTCGTCGGGCATTGATGCCTCTACCCTTCTTTTAATACCACCCTCTACTCCACTCTTCAATTGATATCCTTCCCCCTGATTCCCATCATGTTCCGCTCCGCAGCTCGAGTCGTCCTCCGCGCGCCGGCTGTCCCAGTCCGTGGCCCGGCCAGCAGACGATTGATAAGCACTTCTCCCGTTGACAAGAAGTCGAGAAGCTGGAAGGGAGGCGTCGTGCGTCTGGGTTTGGCTGCTGGCGCAATCTACTACTACAACACTAGCCCTGTTTTCGCGCAAGACCCGAAATGTACGTATTGTCCGCTGTTCCGACATTTTCCTCCCGAAGCTTGGTCATCGTTCCGGGATCAGAGCTATGTCGTCACCTTGGAGAAAGACCAAAAGACACCCGAAAAGCGAATGAAGTTGACTGACAACCTGCATCTAGTCTCCTTCCGCTCCCAACCGCAGCCAGATGCTGTCGCCGAAGAATCGCTCCCGACCCTCGACTCCGTGAAGCCTAAGATCCGTGAGCAGAAGGCTCCCGCTGCCACCCCCACCCCCAGTATCACGCCTGCTGCGCCTCAGCCACCTTCCGAACCCACTCAGATCGACCCTGCGGAACTTGAGGAACAAGCCGGCCACGAAGCTGCTTTCAATGAGGAGACCGGCGAGATCAACTGGGACTGCCCCTGCCTCGGCGGCATGGCCCACGGACCTTGCGGAGAGGACTTCAAGGCCGCTTTCAGCTGCTTTGTCTTCTCCACTGAGGAGCCTAAGGGTATTGACTGCATTGACAAGTTCCAGTACGGAAATCCTCCGCCTGTCGGATCCTAGAGCGCCGCTAACAGTTACTCCCTTTAGGGCTATGCAAAACTGCTTCAGACAATATCCTGAGGTCTACGGTGCCGAGCTGGAAGACGACGAGGCCGCCGCTGAGGGTCAAGTTGCCCCCGCCGCTCCTGGCGATGAGCAGCCCGTGAGCGCTGCTCAGATTGATGCTTCCTCCACCCCCGACGAGAAGCACGCCCGCGCACACGAGGTCAACGCCGAGACCAAGTCGCAGCTTGCGGAGAAGGGCGAGCTCCCTGAGAGCAACGAGCTGATCCCCAAGTCGTGGCACGACACGGAGGCCAAGAACGAGGCCCCCGAGCAGACCAAGAACTAAGCAACCGTGTCAACGAGTCTGTTATCATGCGAGATCACGAATTGAAGTTGCAGGAGAGACAAAGGCTAGTTGTGGATTGAACCGATACCAAGAAGGGGGCGTATGCGGTAAGCGGGACTGCGCTGTGTGTATCAATATATGAATGTGTTTCTATATCTCATACCCCCACCCTCGCCTCGTTGTTCTCGTTCTCTTCTTGTGGGCGCCGGCCTTGTCAGCCAGTCATTCACGCCATTCCGTGTATTGGTGATTGCTGTTGGGACTGGACATTGTAACTTCTTTGGTCATTTGCCTTTTACGAACCCGCATCACGGACCATCTCCTTCTCTCCCTCTTTTTTTTCTATTTTCTGTTGAGTACCTGTATCTAAAATCACTGTACTTGTATGTTTTCTTGTGTTATGGTTGGTTATTTAGCAAGTCCGGAAGAGAGAGACGACATGGAATAGAGATAGATTACTGATTTGTGACTATTATGCGAACTGGCAAGATTAGTGCTCTCTGTCTCATATTGTACGCTTGTGTGTATTGTTGATAGAAGGGTGCGGCCAGAGGATGTTATATCCAACTTCAAGCCTTTAGTACCTTTACAAGCTTGATTCTCTGTTCTCCTTTGTTGGATTATTACAGCACTAGAGTTGTCCATCACCCTTAACTTCAGTAAAGAATTCGATCTCAAACTGGAACTACACCTATACTTAAGTTCAGTCCCCGAGCTCATAAACTCACCAACTCCATCATCCCCGATATGGACTAGCGCGTTCCCGTCGCGTCCTCCCCCCCACGCGTCTTGCAGTCCACATCAACTCTAGATTCTCCCTTGGGCGACACCACGCCCCTCATTGAATTGGATGGAGATAGCATAGCGGCGGCATCACAAGTCCCACCACGGCAGACTCACTTTCTGTCACGCATTCTTTTTCCTCCATTCTGCACGATTCCACCACAAATTTAGATGACGACTTCTTCGTCCCCCTCGATCCCCCCCTCCTTCGACCCAACCATCAACCTCGACACGGACCCGGCCCTCCTCGACTTCGACCACTCCGACCAACAATTCCTCCCAAACGCGAGCGCAAACGCAAACCCCCTCTCGCAAACCTTCTCCGACGACCTCGAAGCCTTCGACCTGCAGCGGCAGGAGCGCGCGCACAACCGGGTCGTGATCCAGCATCGCGCGTGGAATCTCTCGGATGTGTTCCGAAGTGACGAAGATCTAAGGCCTGGTACTTTTTCCCATCATTTCTTTTGAGCTTTTGTGGCGGGGGGCATTGGATATCATTAAGAAGCACATTGTGGGAAAGAAATAGCTGGGATTGATAAACGAGGTTTGCGCGATAAACAGACAACACCCCGACGAAAAACAAGCATAGAAAGCACCAGATCGATTCGCCGGTTCGTTCGTTGGCTTGGTTGCCGTCGTCGCCGCCGAGTGTTTTGAGGATGCCGTTTATCTCGTCGCCTGCAGCTGGTAGTAGTGGGGGTGCCGGGGAGGCAGGGGTCTCGGAGACGCATAAGCGGAAGGTTGAGGAAGGGGGGAACTTTGCTGCTGAAGTTAAGAGGCCGAAGATGATGGGTGGGTTTTTGGACGGTGAGGATGAGGATGAGGATGAGGATGGGATGGAGGCCTTTCGGGATGCGCAGATGAATGCTGGTGGTGATGGGGTGGACGAGTGGGTTACTCTTCCTGGGACGGCGTCGCTGTCGAAGCCCCCGGAGCAGCCGACGCATTCGGTTGCGGCTGCGGAGCCTAAGAAACTGAAAGTCATGGGCGGGTTTCTGGATGATGATGATGACGATGACAACAACGATGAGGATGAGTTGGAGGCGCTGCATGATGCGCAATTCAAGAGTCAGTTTATGATGCAGGAGCAACTCATCGAGCAGCCGCTCGTCGACCTGCCTCCCATTCCGAGGCCGGCGCAGATCCCCCCGCCGGCGCTGGAGGAGCCGAGCAGCTCAATGCCGACGACCATGTCGCTACCCTCGCGCAGGCCGACGAGGTCGATCCAGATCAAGACCTGCTCCGGCAAGACGCATCAAGTTGCTTTGAAGAAGCCGGCGAGTAGGGTGTCGTACGAAAGACTCGTGGCCGGTCGTTCGACTCCGGCCCCGGGTCGAGCCCAGAAAGCTTACTATGGTATTGAGATTCATCGGCTCTTGGACGAAGCTGCGAAGGAGGAGGAAGATCGTGCTTCGAATGCGGCGAGACCACGCCCCTCCTCTACGATACAACCGTCCATCGAACCCCCGCTTGACGCGGGCCACAACAGCAAGGCCAGTAAACACGCCAAGGCGATGTGGACGGAGAAGTACCGCGCACGCAAGTTCACGGAGCTGATCGGCGATGAGCGCACCCACCGACACGTCTTGCGGTGGCTGAAAGGCTGGGAGCCGATTGTCTTCCCGAACCTGGGCCGGTCGAAGGCCAAGAAACCGATGCGCAAGGACAACAACGAGGACGAGGAGCCAGCTCACCGCAAGGTCTTGCTCCTGTGCGGCCCTCCGGGATTGGGGAAGACCACTCTCGCGCATGTCTGCGCTCGACAGGCGGGCTACGAGGTTCTCGAGATCAACGCTAGTGACGACCGGAGCCGAGATGTCGTCAAGGGTCGAATCCGGGACTCCCTTGGAACGGAGAACGTCAAAGGAATGAATGTGGAAGTTGGGGAGGACAAGGTGCGCAAGGCGGGACGGCCGGTGTGCGTGGTCGTAGATGAAGTGGACGGTGTCGTGAGCGGATCCGGGGGCAGTGGTGAAGGTGGCTTCATGAAGGCCCTAATTGATCTGGTGATGCTGGATCAGAAGAACTCGGCACGGAAGGCTGAGAAGACGTCGACCACTGGCAAGAAGAAGAAGGGCGACAACTTCCGCTTTCTGCGGCCTCTAATCCTGGTCTGCAATGATGTCTATCACCCTAGTCTACGACCGCTGCGGACGGCTGCTATCGCTGAAATCATCCATGTGCGTCAAGCGCCAATAGAGAATGTCGTTGCGCGGATGAAGCGAGTTTTCTCCATCGAGGGCATCCCGGCAGATAACGATGGCGTTCGGCGTCTCTGCGAGGCATCCTGGGGCATTGCCAGAAGGAAGCAGATGGGCGTCAAAAGCAGCGGAACGGCCGAAGGCGACATTCGAAGTGTGCTTGTCGCAGCCGAGTGGGTGGCTCACAAGCTCCGCAGCGAGTGTCCATCCACGCTGAGGCTGACGCGCAGTTGGCTGGAGCAGAAAGTCCTCAGCGACAAGACCGGTGGCGGAACGTTCTTCAAGGGCCTGAACCGCGGTGGTGTACGAGACCTCGTGGACCGAGTCTTTACCGAAGGCGCTGGGTTCGCCGATGCCCCCGTGGGCGCTGATTCCTTCCGGGACCCCTACGACGACTCGGCCAGAGTGCCCGTCGGCGTGGCAGACCTGCGCAAGCGCCATGCCATCAACCGCCTGCGCGAGATGGTCGACGCCAGCGGCGAGCACGACCGCTGCATGTCCGAGTGCTTCTCCTCGTACCCCCTACAGACCTATCAAGACGACACCTTCCTCTCCAAACCCAACACGGCCTACGAATGGCTGCACTTCCACGACACCATCTCCTCTAAGATCTTCTCCCACCAGGACTGGGAACTGAGCGCCTACCTCAGCCAGCCCGTCCTCGCCTTCCACCACCTCTTCGCCTCGACCTCAGGCAAAGCCAGAGCAACAACAACAACAACCACCTCCACGGATGCCGGCAAAGACGCTGCGGAGGAAGAGCATCCATTCTCCGGGCCCCGCGCCGACTTCGCCGCCTACGAGGCTCAGAAGCAGAACCGCGCCCTGCTGACGGAGTTCCAGTCCTCGTTCTCAGCGCCGCTGAGTCGACTCTTCCGGTCCACGGAGTCGCTAGTGCTCGACCTCGTCCCCAACCTCATCAAGATGCTCTCTCCGGACGTGAAGCCCGTCGTCGTGCGCGGCAGCGGCGAGCAGCGGAGCGTAGCCAGCGTGCGCAAGGAGAGCGAGCGCGCGCTCGTCCAGGCCGCCGTGCGCGTCATGTCCGGTCTCGGCGTGCGGTTCGAGAAGGTCCGCGTCGAGGGCGCGGGCGGTGCGCACAGTGGATGGGCGTATCGAATGGAACCGTACGTTGCCCCTCTGCCCCTGTTCACCCTTTCTCCCTTTCCTTCCTTCTAAATCCAAAACCCACACCCAAACTCCAACCCCCTACCTAACCTGAAGATAAAACAGACCCCTGGACACCCTCATCACCTTCTCCCAGACCAACACATCGTCCACCACCGCCACTGCCCCCGTCCGCTACGCCGTCCGCCAAGTCCTCGACCAGGAATACCGCAAAGAAACCACCCTGAAGAGATCAACTGATGGCGGCCTCAAACCCACGCACCCCAAATCCAGCGGCCAAAAACCCCACCCGGGCGCGACCAAGAAACCCGGCGCGGCAGCAGCGGATGGCGTCGCGGTGAAACGCGACTTCTTTGGACGGATCATAGCCCAGAAGCCGACGGCCCAGGGGTTGGCCGAGGATGGCGACGTCCAACAGAAGAAGGCGGCAGCGCAGACACAAATGTCCAAGAGTGGGCGAAGGGTGTGGGTGACGTACCATGATGGGTTTTCGAACGCGGTGCGCAAGCCGATCTCCTTGGCGGAGTTGTTGGGGGATCTGTAGACCTGCTTCTCGGTTCTGGTTCCTGGGGGGGAGTAGGGGTGGTGAAGGCAGGGATGGGGGGGGTTAATGATTGAATGAGGGTTTTGTGGTTTGTTTGTGTGGTATATAGTGTTGTTAGGTTGGGGCTGGAGTTTAGTTCTGTATGGGTATTGCTATGGGATCAGGGGGACTTTCACTGTACTAGTCTATACTTATAGCGAAGGTACTACTTACTCTGCCTTCGTGTTAACAAATAAAAATCACAGAGTATGCCGTAATGTTAGATGAAAGTATGCTGCTCCGATTGGTATATACTTCCTCCACTTGCCCGCGATCACAATCCATGTCATCTAAAACTTATCATCAGAAAAACCAATAAAGAAAAAACAAATGCCAACCCCGAATATTTTCAAGGGTGGGGGGATAAACAACAGAGTAAATATTCAAGCCATCACAACAAGACAGACAGACACCATGCAATAAAAACGAAACCAACCCGACACAAAAAAAACTAAGCCTGACTCTTCAACTTCTCCGTCAACTCCGGCACCTTCTCAAACAAATCCCCGACTAACCCGACATCGGCGACCTGGAAGATGGGCGCGTCGGCATCCTTGTTGATGGCGGCGATGACCTTGCTGTCCTTCATACCGGCCAAGTGCTGGATGGCGCCCGAGATGCCCGCGCACAGGTACAGCTGCGGGGCGACGTTCTTGCCCGTCTGGCCGACCTGCAGGCTGTTGTCGGCGAAGCCGCTGTCGACGGCGGCGCGCGAGGCGCCGATGGCCGCCCCCAGGGTGTCGGCCAGCGGCACGATGACGCGGTCGAACTCCTCCTTGGACTTCAGGCCGCGCCCGCCGGAGACGACGCGCTGCGCCGTCGCCAGGTCCGGCCGCTCCGACTTGGCCAGCTCCTCCGACACCCACTCCGTCTGCTGGGCGGCCTTGGGGTCGCTGCCGTCCTCGATGGCGGCGCCGCCGCCGCTCGTCTCCACGCCCTGGAAGGAGGTGCCGCGCACGGTGAGGATCTTGATCGGGTCGCTGGATTGCACGGTTAGGATGGCGTTGCCGGCGTAGATGGGGCGGACGAAGGCTTTTTTTGTGGAAGATTAGTTCTTGGACGTTAGATTTTGTGGGGAGGTTGGTGGTGATGGTGGTGGGGGGGGGGGTTTTTTGTTAGGTTGTGACTCCGACACCGGAGACAAGATGAGGGGAATGTTGCAGCGCGGAGATAAAACCAGGAGTAAACGTACTATCCTCGCTCTCAATGCCAGTGATATCGGACACCTGCTGCACATCCAACAGAGCCGCCACGCGGGGCAGGAGACTCTTGCCGAAGGCCGAGTGGCCGGCGACCACGTGCGTGTATTCGCCTTTCTGGATGTTCTCGACGAGCAGAGGGGCGTAGTTCTCGGGAAGGCCCTGTTTTTGAGGTCGGATTAGCATGTAATTAGGTTAAAGTGTCGGCTGCTATTTTGGAATATGGAATTGGAGGGAATTTCCAGAGCGGAGGAGTTGAGCAGGAGCTGGGTGGGCATACCTTCTCGTAGGCCTCGTTCTCCACCGCAACGACCTTGTCCAGACCCTTGATCTGGGCCGCTTCGGCCGCGGAGGTCGCCTTCACATTGGCGCCGGCCACGAAGGCAGTGATGGGGCCCCCGAGCTTCTGGGCCGCGGCAATGGCGGACAGGGAGGAGGGCTGGATCTTGCCGTCGCGCTGTTCGAGCACGGCGAGGGTGGAGAGCAGGCGGGCAAGAGCGGCGGAGGAGAGGGCGGCGCTGGTGCGCGTGGAAGGGAGGATCTGCGCGCGGGCGGCGCGGAGCACCGAGTTTCTGGTTAGAGGGAGCATCTTGTAGAGGATAGAATTGATTGAGCGGATGGGGGGGTGGAGGAGAGAGACAGAGACAGAGACAGAGAGAGGGGAAGGAAAAGTGGGGAGTGGGATGGGAAGGGAAGTCTTTAAGGTGAAATTGAAGGTTATCGTCGGATAGAACTGCTTGACCGCCCGCTTCGGCCAGTCAGTCACAATCGCCGATCCCGCCGCCGGCCAAATCACCCGACGGACGGCTGGTTCGGTTACTTCCAGCTTGACGGGCAGCATTTGGCTGTGTTGTGTACAAGTTCCTCGGTCCAAGTTCAATCATATGTCATAGTTCCCTTTACGCCGTAAGGTAGGCTTCCCACACCATGTACAGAACTTTTGCTTTTTATTCGTCCAAGGGGTATTGAGGTACACGCCCTGATATGATAGAAAAAAAAAATCTAGATAGTGCAAGAGACAAAGCAAAACAGCATAACAGCGCCGGTAGACAAGAACAACCCATTGCTTATTCAGATACAAATCCGTGGAAATCAAAACAACACCGGAGGTATAGACTTGATTGAGTGAGAGTTCGAAGCATAGGACAATTATGAGGTCGACTTTCTCTTCTTCTTGCCAGCGCTAGCCTCGGTTTTCGTAGGCGCCGCGCCATCTTCCAGCGCCTTAGCCTTCTGCTTCTGGAGCTTCTCTTTCCTCGCCGCCAGCGTCACGGCATCCTCGTTGTCCTCCTCAGTGGCCTTGGCCTTCTTGGCCTTCTTCGGGGCCTCGATCTGCTGCTGCTTCTCCTCGTCACCCGCGCTGATCTGCTTGCGCTTCTTGCCGCCGGCAACAGCCTTGGTCTCCTCGGCACCCTCCTCGACGACGTCATCATCCTCAAGCCACAGCTCGCTGGCCAGCCAGATGGGCATGGCCATGGTGTTGGCGCCCTTGATGTGGATCGCCTTGAGGTTGCGCCATCCCTTCGTCACGTACTTCTCCGTCAGGCCCGTGACCACGGCGTCGATGTTCTCGGCGAGCTGCTCGGCGGTGAAGTTGGACGCACCGATGCGGATGGCGGCCGTGGTCGCCGGGGCGAGCTGCACGGGGGCGCAGTGCAGCGCGCGCTCGATCTCCCTGGCGACGATGTCGGGGGCGGCGAAGGCGCTGCCTTCGTCCTTGTTCCGCTTCGTCTTGGCGTCCTTCTTGATCCGCTTGCCGTCGACCTTCTCAATCGCGGCGATGCGGACGGGGATGGGCCGCTTGCTGGACTTGTAGAAGGTCTTGCCGAGGGTCTGGACCAGGCGCATGATGATGCGGTCGTCGGCCAGGAAGACGTCGTGCTCCGCGAGCAGCTGGCGGCATTTCTCGAAGCTGTTGTAGCGGGCCTTCAGCTTGGTGTATCCGATGACCCTGTCGATGCTCTCGGCCAGGGGCTGGGGGAAGGACGGGTCGGCGACGATGTTCTTGACCGCGCGCTGAGGGTCCGCGGTGATCAGGCAGACGCTGAGCGAGGACTTGGTGTTGAGCGAGTGGGGGATCAGGATCTTGCCGGGCTTCAGCCGATTCTTGTCCACCACGTGCTTCTTGGTCGTGAGGACGAGCCACACGGCCTCGTTGTTGAGCGGGGCCTGCTCGCCATCGGACTCCTCGTCGTTGTCGCCGATCAGCGTCTTCTTGGTCGCGTTCTTCTCCCGCTCCAGCTGCGTCGTCTTGATGTGGCGCAGGAGTGCTGCGGATGCTCGCGAGACCTGTTACAGATGTTCATCGTTAGCGGATTGAAGTTCCCCTCCGCTGTGTGAGGTATCAATAGTGCATGAGCGGTGTTACGTACCTGGCTCTTGTCGAGCTGGTAGGGAGTGCCGGAGGTCGCCTTAGTCGTCAAAGCCGTGGAAGACCCCATTTTTGCGGTGATGATATGAAAAATGTTGCAAGAATTCGATAGGGCTCGACTTCCGCGATAATCTAATGATAAAAAAAAATTGATGGGAAGGCGGTAGCCACTTATTGCCTGTCTTGGCGGTGGGCGAGCTCGCTTAGTCAGACATCGTTTCCCTGGGTCATGTGACTGCATATGCTTGTAGAGATCACATGAGCAAAGGTCTGTCCTCCTCGTCACTTCTGAGTTGGAAGGGAAACTACAGACGCGATCACAATGACGTGTCGAAAATCTTGTTCAAAGCAAGCAAGTCACATGTGAGAAGTACACCGACGCGAGTGCTGGCTATCTCCGGATGTTTGCCCTCCGTCCGTAACACAGTGGGATGAGGAAGAGACGGTCTGTAAGATGAGCTGGGCGACCCGGCCCAGTCGTTTACAATCATGAATATGGAATCGGGCTGACGGTTTACTTCAGGACGTGGCTCTGCGTTGCTTAGTCCTTTTTGAGTCCAAGTCAATGCTTCAACATGCCCACTTGCCTTGTGCAAGACCACGAGGGAACGAGGAGTCCCATCCCCGAAGACCGCGCAGGCCCAAGGTGATGGGAACGTGATGCTTCACGGGCTTCTCTTCACAATGTACGACTGGTCCCTTGCATGTTTCATCCTAGGGGTATTGTCAAGGTTTCCGGAGAAGCGCGCCCTTTACCCGCGCACCAGCCAGGGATGGACAATCACTGCTGTTCATTTAGAAACTGTACACAAGTCAAGCAATCGGCGGTGGGACTAATGAGTCTTGTTGTCTGAAAGGCTGTTCAGAGCCAATCTGATGCCTCGGTAATTAAGATCTTGGAACTGGTTCCTCAAGAAGGTCTCGAATAGTTACTTGACTGGTTTCACTATCACTGTTACCAGAATTGAGTTGGTCAGCGCCAGCGAATATGCATCGCACACGACCGTCACGAAGGGTGCCCAGTCAGCGAAAGAAACAATTGTAAAGCAGGTCAGTTAGCGGTGAGGGAGAGAGCACCGGGACGAATGATGCCATATGCTGGATATTGGTTTAATAAACGACGAATAGGCCCAGACAGTCTCGGGCAATCGAATACTATGAGCAAACAGTTAGTAGAGTGGTAGGTAAGTCAACCCATGCGCATTGACCATGTGGGTTATTGCAGCGAGAGGGAAACAGGACTGGTCTCGGAGTATTTCTTCAACCTGCAGAGGGTAACGTTATTGTTCACGAAGAGAAAAAAAAAGGAGGCATAACATTGCGCTTGGCAATGGACCAGAACCGAGCACAAGCCACATGACCAACCGACCCTCTTTGCGAATATGTCTGGCCATTGATTCGGTTGGTGTAGCTGATAGTACCTTATGAGTTAATATCCTAATGGTTAGGGAATTGCAAGTCCGTTTGCCGTCTTCTGATCCGTACTTGATTCCGATTACTAACTACAAAGACTACAACTATCTTGGCTACGCACTGGCAGGCTACGGTAATATGGTAATCGGAACGATGGGATAGCGTCGCTTGACAGTGCTCATCATTCGTCCGTTTGGTCGCCCGTCCATTTCTCCGGATGGGGCCAACGCAAATGCGTTCAAGCAGAGCAGTCGACTTGTCGCCGGCACATGAGACAGTCGGTGGAACAACAGACAGAAGCTTGTGCGGTAGATAGGGGAGGGGTCGGTGATTCAGGCACAGATAGACGATGATAGGACCAAAGCGATGTCATCGGTGCCTGAAACAATAATGCATGATGCTACCGCGGATTAAGGTTTTCCCTTCGGGTCTCGGGTGCCGCTCCAACAACTAGTTACGAGTACTGTACGTTGGATGCAGCCCCTCTGTTTACATCCATCCTCAAAGCAACCTGATTCGAATGATAGGTGAGTTCGAGCTTAAACTTCAATGCTTCAATGCTAGTGCTCCCTTCGAGTACTTCAATAGGCTGGGAGCATGGACAGTCATTTCCCGTACCACGCACCGATGGTCAAGTCCACGTCAATAGCTGAGTTGTTCGGGGGATTAGCTTACCCTCCAAGGTCTAATAGTCTGCCTTGGACAAGAGGGCAACGGCGACTAGTGAGTTACGGGGGTAGATTGAGTCAACAATGAGTTCAACAGACCTCTAGTAGCAACTAGCTCAGATATGGCACGAGAGAGCGAGCATGCGTGGAAATAACTCCCACGCCTGTGCCCCTCACAATATACCCGGTTAGGCGTAGTGTGACCCCATCCTTCAACTTAGGTTTGTTTTAGCGCTCCCTGCAGCCCGGTTAGTGCGTTGGTTTGAAGTAAGGTACGGTTGCTGTATCTGGGAGATTGGTCCCCGCCGGTGGAAAATCAAGCTAACCACGTCTCGGTTGGATGCTTTTCTTTCGGTCTCCCCCATCTCCACCCACCTCGGGGCTTTTATCTTCCCCCCTATGCCTTAGTGACCTTCTGGCCCTGCTCTCTGGCCAAAAGACAACTCGGTAGGCTGCTCATCGTTTAACACGAACTCAACTGCCAACACCCTCTCTCCACCCACAAACTATTGACTTTATCGGCTCCAACCCTCCGTAAATTGGGCGGAGAACGGGCAGGCCGAGAAGAATATGGGGAATAACCACGCGGTCAACCTCTGCAGGCTGCTTGGCATCAGACAACCCACGTCAAATTCCTGGTGAAGCCACGCAAGCCCGAGGCTGCTATCAGAGAGTGCCCCTGGATATAGCCTTTGGTTGCCAAGCTTTAGGCCAAGGCGCGATGCGAGAGTCCTCTTCCTGGCAGGAATCTGTAGGAGACGGGGACGATGTTGTCGACGAAGGGTGAAAAAGATTGTATGAAAAGTCATCCTTCTCTCATATACGGTGAAATGTAACATTTATGCTATGTTGATTGTGTTGATGAACGTGTTCAGGGTCCAGCTAAACATCGTGCAACTCCCAGCGATCTCGTCAGCTTGGACCCCTAATGCGTGGAGGCTGGGAAGTCGTTGTGTTGTGAGGGCGGCTTGGGGGCAGAGGGGCTGAAAAAGAGGCAGATCGTATTGTTAACCTCAGACAGCGGGCCAGGTTTGGTAGGCGAATCGTATCGTGCTTTTGCTGGCCCGGGAGCTTGCGCATCTTCCTGGATATGAATCTGCCTTGTTATGCAGGTACTGTGCAGGGATGGGTCATCCATAAGATGTATGCAGATAGCAGTGATGTACAACATTGGTACAGCAGGTATGGCTTAAGCAGTGACTTCTGGTTGGCTCAGGTTAGAGACTCTTACAATGTTTGTATCTTCTGTGTGCTGGTGTGATTAAGACCCGCCCGCATTGAGCGGAAGAGCATGCTGCCGAAATATATCTTTTGATAAGCTTCTATAGTGTGGACGCGATAACGCTTTTAAGCCAAGCAACCTGGCTACTGTTGGAAACATGCTTGGTAAAATCACAAGCAGTTGAATCTGTAACACAGATCAGAATAAGCATGGGTCTGACGTTGTTGTCCGTCTTCTTGTGGTCAGAAGCCTGAATAAGGAAGGCAGCCTTGGTGTTACCGGGCTACCCCGCACTTGTCCTGAGTATCTCGATCCAATATCAGTTGACATAACAGTGAAGAAGATCACAACAGCCAGATGGGATAAACATGTCACACTCACTGGCACTGTTTTCTTGTATGCTTATTATAATGATGATCAAGATCTGCAAATTAGGTTATTGCCTAGTGGACCAACATTCAGTATTACCGGTCGGGTTTGGCTAAGATGGCCACCTACTGCTCTAAGCGCATTAGAGGATGTTACAGAATCTAGAATCTCAGGACAAGGAATGCAATTCAAACGGTGAGCACAGGAGATGACAGCTGCATGTCTATGGATCACAGTAGACTGTAAAGGCGCAGGGAATGTAGTTCTAGCGTCAAGATTGTCCTTCAAAGCAGCCGATGGATTTCCCATTACCCAGTAAATTTAGGCCAGCAGCCCCTCAGGCTATGCATCAAGGGAGATCTGACAGTGTCGCTTATCATTGTCATGCCAGACCTGAGGCGCAGGCCAGGCGCCCAAATGACAGGTAGTAGCGTCAAGTTATAATTATTCAGAGCAGCAATGGACCTGCATTTGAATACGACAGAATAACCAGGCAAGCACTCGCAACGGTGACTGAGACACTGCCTCTGCCAACAGACTTGCAATCATCTCATAAGTACGGAGAGAGACAGCAATCTGTCTCCCTTACCGAGTCGCATGAAGCTGCCCTTGAAAATACCTTATCACCATAATCGAAGGCATCGACAATGTCTTGGAGTAATGCTGTGAAGTATAATTGATCTCTACTATAAATGGGGAATCTTACTCATACTTATTTTCAGCCACTTGGTGTTGTTGACGATCTTAACGTATGACATGTAAAGTGCCTCGGATCGGTCGCCAGGGATCCTGATCATCTCACTTGCAGGGTGTTTAACAACGGCTGCAGGGGCTCCGCAGATGGGCTATAACACCGAGCATAAGGGCTTAAGGGTCGGTCGGCTTGAGAAAGGGTTAAAAATATCAACGATCAAAGGGCCCCTTTTCGGCCAGACTCGCGCACTGTGCAGATCCATCAAGTAGCTGGTTAAACTTGCTTGGCTCTGAAAGAGTTGAGAGTACGACGGTGGTCATGGGTAATGCGTTACAGAACAAATACTGAAGGTTGGGGTTGCCGAAGGCTGAAACAGTTGAAGACCCAGAATATTGGGGAGGGGTTAGTTACATCACTACCCGAAGCGCTCTGTGCCTGCCAACTATGAAAGGATTCGATGATATCCATGATGGACCCTGGCTAGTACAGTACAATGAACAACAATCTAAGAACAACACATAAGGCAGTGCGAATGTTTGTGGATGTTGTTGATTCTGTTGTTGTCCTGGATGTCTGACCTGCTGAATACCTAACACTTTCTTCCCTTCCAGTTTTCCTGCCGCCAGGCCGACTGCGCCCACTAATGCAGGCCAACATTAAGATCGGACATGAGACATTCCCATGGTAGGCCGATTTGTGGCAATGGTTCGGCAGCGCCTCAGCCGATGATTGGTGTGCCTGACTGGGGACAAAGTCTGATTTCCACCGGCTGAGGGCCGAATCTCCCCCTCGATTGGCTGGGAGGTCTAATTAATTTCGGTAACCGCCAAGCAAAACTGAGTGTCAGGAACAGGAAAGCTCCAAACATGCAGTGCTTGCGGTGGAAGAAAAATAGGCAAGGAATTAATGCCCGGCCTGCGAATGCCTGTGAATCCTCCCCAAGTTCGGTCACCAACACCTGTTGGAGTTGTTGGATTTGTTCCAGACAGTCATCTCAAGTCTTGGCTCTCTCTTTCTCCCTCCGCCCAAATCCCCACTTCCTGGCTTCACGTTGCCTTGTGGTCCTGTGGATGGTCTTTCTCTGAGCGAGCTGATCCTGGCGGACTTGGCTTGGGGGAAGGAGAGTTTCCTACGGAGTACTTACCGCCCCCTATTTGTTGTCTGAAGGCCACTCAAGGTATAGAATGTCATCAAATTCCTGTGGGATCTCTGGGATCTTTGGGGATCTCCTGTCATCAGGGGGAAGGCACATACCGGAATGTGCCTTATACATTCTTGAGATCACAGTTTACCTTATCTAAACGAATTTTGTATAAGGATGAAGTATACCGTACCTATGAGCATATTATAATAGCCCAGGATCACAATCAAACTGAATACAGTCCAAATACTGGAAATGTAATATCCGAGTATTGAATCATGACCGGACACTAACCATGTGGGCCCCCCTAATATTAATATTATTTTTCTTTTCCACCCCCATTATTATTATCACCAACGATGCCGACTAGTGTAATATTATTGCCTTTCTTTTGGCCTGTCCACTCTCTCACACTTCTCTTCTCCACGGCCAAAGTGCCACACACCACTACACTCTTTTGCTTTTTAGTTTAACCCCTGGAAGAAAAAAAAAAGCGCCTGCGCGCACGCTTTAGTGTCTTGTTGTCCCCCTCCTTTCCCTTTTCCATTCTCACTCAACCCCTGGTTCAAACTGGATCGAAACTAACCGCTTACCTTCATCTCCCCTTCCAGTTCCCTTTTCTCTCCTCTTCCTCCCTCTTCGCGACCCTCCTCAATTTCTTCGCCTTCCCTGAGCGTTTCATTTTCCCCTCCGGCTTTCGCCTGTTACCCACGCGAGAACTTCCTGTCCGACCAGAGGGACTAGCTTCTCTCTCGCACGCTCTTTTAGGGAACCTCCTTTTCTTCTCACTTTCCACTCGTTGACCCTCTCATATTCAATCGCTGCGCCTTCAATTCGTGTACAGATTTGTTACTTTCTGTTAAGAGCGCGCGACTGGTTTGCCGTGACGTTGCGGTAGGTTACCACTATTCATTGTTATACTTCACTCCCCCTCCTATGACCCGCATGTTCATGAGTGAGTGCTCGCGCGACGTGGGCGGTGGCCGCATGGAACTCCACTTGATGAGTCGCATCGCGGGTCTTCATGATCCCTAATATGCCTGGTGAAAGGCGGGGATCAAGGCGATCCTCATGCCTGGCACAGGGAATCGGCTGGACATGATCATCGATGATCGTTTGACCAACATACTAATGTGGTATTCTTTCATGGTATATACAGAGTTCATCGATTTCCTAACACGATACCCCGCTGTGCATCTGTGCAACACACGACACTACAACAATGAAGTTGAACACCGTTGCTGCTAGCTTGGCCACGGCCTCCTTGGTGGCTGCTCAGCACCACCACCAGCACCGCCACCACCATAAGCGCAACCCTGAGTCCGAGGTTGTCACCGTTGCTGGTCCTACTGTGGTCACTTACGTTCTCGACGGCAAGACTATCACTCTCGAGGATGTCTGCAAGGGTATCGCCGACAAGACCTTGACCTGGGCCTCTGGTCAGGACGTTCCTGATGTCTGCAACGGCGCTAGCAGCTCTTCGACTACCGCTGCCTCGACTTCCACTTCCACCACTGCGGCTCCTGCTCTCAGCTCCGTTGCCGAGTTCGTTGAAGTCGCTGTCGCCAAGGCTACTTCCTCCAGCAGCTCTTGGAGCTCCAGCAGCAGCGCTCACTCTTCCACCGCCGCTGCTTCCAGCTCCGCTTCTTCCAGCTCGGCTAGCAGCTCTAGCTCTTCCACCGCCACCGGCTTGGATGCGGACTTCCCTGATGGAGAATTGGACTGCGATACCTTCCCCTCCGACTACGGTGCTATCGCCCTCGATTACCTTGGACTTGGCGGCTGGTCCGGTATCCAGTACGTGACGGTCTCCGGCAGCGTCGTGACTGAGATCACCACTGGTGTCTCCGGTGATAGCTGTACCAGCGGCGCCATGTGCTCTTACGCCTGCCCCGCGGGTTATCAGAAGTCCCAGTGGCCCAGCACCCAGGGATCTACCGGACAGTCCGTTGGTGGTGTCCAGTGCAAGAACGGCAAGCTCTACCTTACCAACACTTCCTTGTCCAAGAAGCTTTGCATTGAGGGTACTGGCGGTGTCCACGTTCAGAACACGCTCGGTGAGAGTGTTGCTGTTTGCCGTACTGATTATCCTGGTAAGTGTCTTGCGTCAGCCCACAGTACATGGACACCTCCTTAATTGACAATTAATAGGTACCGAGTCCGAAACCATTCCTCTTCACCTTGGCGACAACACCCTCCAGCCCCTGACTTGCCCTGACGGCGAGACCTACTACAAGTGGGAGGGCAAGGTCACCTCTGCTCAGTACTACGTCAACCCCAAGGGTGTTTCCACCGAGAAGGGCTGCCAGTGGGGTAACGGCTCCGAGGCCATCGGCAACTGGGCCCCTATCAACCTTGGTGTCGGTGTCAACGACGGCAAGTGGCTGTCCATCTTCCAGAACAGCCCTACCACTACCGAGAAGCTCGACTACAATGTCAAGATTGAGGGTGACAACCTGAGCGGTTCTTGCAAGTATGAGGATGGTGTTTTCTATTCCGAGTCTGGCACCAACGACTCCGGCTGCACTGTGAGTGTTCCCCAGCCCTTGCTTTGGTTCCTTTCTCCTTGGAGGTCCCTGGCCTGATTGCTAATGTTAAATCTGCCCGCAGGTCGAGGTCGTCTCTGGCTCCGCCACCTATGTCTTTTACTAAAGTGGATAATTCTCCGTGGTAGCCTCTGTCGCCAAGTGCCGGCTTCGGCTTGCCACGACCTTTTCGTACTCCGACAAAGGCACAATTGCAAATAGAAGACCTTTTTTTCATGCCTCTGTTCCGCCCTTGATCATGATTCACCGTTCAGTGTGCTTGCTTTCTTCGTGTATCTTAGTATCTCATACTTATGTGACGTGGGAAAGCTTGCAACACCTGTCACATTTGTAACGTCACCCTTCCTCTGTTTGGGGGGCGGTTGTGGTTAGCTTTTTTACTTTTTCTCGACCTGAAGTAACACTGATTTTCCTAATTGATTACCGCGGAGTTTCTTCTCATCTCTGTGGAGGATGGGATGTAATTTAGCGATATCCTGTACAGTGGTGCCACTTCTTTTTCATGTTGTTCAGATCGAAATGACCCACTAATTCACTTTGATGATTTTCATAGCTCTGCAAGAGTTATTCCCGTCCATTTCCTCTAAATATTGTCCTTGATTATTGAACAAGATTTCGAAGGGGAGCAAGACGGCTCGACCGGTCTACCCTTGCCACTTCGGCTTCTGTTCACTGCATCCCCTACCGATTGCTTGAATCCTATGTGGATATCTCCCCCGGGCTTCGGGGGCCGGGTATCGGCATGTATTGCTGCAGTGCCCACAGCATTCTGAGTCCCCCGACGATTCAGCAGTAGCATTCACCACGGCGAACCTTGATGCCGACCACCAAGATCCAGAAACTTGAAACTCTAAAAATCTTGCTCGGTGGATCTGGTTCTTCGGCCGATTCACAGAAGATATAGATCAATCAATGGCTGAAGTAGGCTCGAGGTTTTCTTTTTTTTACTTTTTTTCTTTACTTTTTTTCCTTCTTCTTCCTTGGGTATCTTCAGTGGCGGATGGAGACTGGACAGGATAAACAACACATTTAAACCTACTTTTTACATTCCCCGGCGGCATCTCCACCTGTGTCATGCACGGTCGACTGGATCTAGGCTAAAATGTTCTGGAATGTGCATTGCATGAGTGGATCCCCGATCTTGGGGAGGTTGGGTGTGTGGTCTGTCGGTGTGGACTATGCGGACGACTACTTCTATCGGGGGTCTTTTCTCTGTGTGCTCTATTTTGTGCAGTATCTTATTTGGGTGGAGTCTCTTTGGGGATTTGCTGGCTGAAAGAAAGAATTCTGCATGGGATTCTGAGAGTAATTGTTTGATTAGCTAATCTGGAAGTTGTGGGGAGTTTACTATCAAGTCACAAGTAGGTGGTGTTGGGCTAGTAGACGCATAGATTGCACTTGCATGTGCATCTGCTCTCGGGCTGGGATGTGAGCTCTGGTCTGTAGGACGGTGTACTTCAATGCCATTGAGCATTGGGCTGGATTTCCAAGGGCCAAGGAGAGACCATGTCCTTTTCAAGTGCTTGGATGATGGTTGGTGAGAGGGAAGAGGGGGGCTGGGAATATTTCATATGGTTGGGGGCGAAGATAGGTCGGCATTTATTTTGTCATTTTCGTCATTGAAATGTGAAGAGAGGGAAGCACCGTCATGACCTTTCCCTAGAGTTGGGACCAGAGGCTGGAGGGTGATCAGCGGAGGCGCAAGCAGGTTTTAGTACATGTCAGGGAGTTGTGCAAGACGTCAAGGTTTCAAGGCTGAATTGGTTCAGGTATGCTTGGATTGTAAGTACTGGTGTTCAATGACTGTTGAGGTCATCAATAATTCAGTCACTGACAGCCCTTGGCGTGACTAGTCCGGAGGCAGACTAGCGTGCCACCGACGAGGCAAGGCGCCACGCGTTCACGTGACACGTTATCACGTGCTACGCGTTCTCTGGTTCGAGTGAGCGACGCGCCTTGACTGCCTGGGGTGTCGAGGCTCCGAACTCAGGCTCATCCCTTGCCTTGAAACAAATCAACAACAATCCGCAGAGAGATTTGAATTTAAGTAGAAGCAAAGAGAGAGTGACAGACAACTAACTGCAGGCCGTGGTCATTCCAGGGCCTGGCCACTTTTTCTCCCTGTTCTTCCCCCCCCCAATTTATAAATACCAACCATGCGCTGTCAATGCAATTCAAGGCTGCTGCTGCGCGAAGCTCGGTGGTGGTGGAGCTCTGAGACTCTCGCCGGCGCCTATCGAACGCGTCTCGGACTGTAAGCGTGCATTTCCGCGCTGGAAGGACGAGACGCTCCGTTCCGGGGCAGACATTCCACCACACACCACACACCACACACCACACTTCCTTTCACCCTTTTCTTCAATGTTTCTCGTTTTTTCCCCTACGGTCAAAACATTCTGTGCTCAACCCCCCCTCCTCCTCCTCCTCCCTCCTCGAAGCCCGACCAGCCTCCTGTACCCTTTCGTCTTGGGGCAGATGAACCCTCAGTGCTCCTTCCCTTCCTTTGCCCGTCCTTGACACGCTTCTGTCTCCGCGTCTACTCAACTACTTCCTTCTGGTCTGGTCTGCACGAAACCATCTCGTCACCTCCCAATCGCTATCTTCCACTCCTATAGAACATAGAGACCCCCCCTCTCTCCCTCCTCTTCCTCCTACTCGTCCTCGACGCGACCAGATAGGTCTCCAACTGATCTGTGGGATCTTTAACTCAATCCCTCTGCAGCTTCTCGAGTGACATAATCTTAATTACTTTAGCTTCGTCCCAGACGTGTACGACGCGAAGGACAAGTCTGTCAGCATGGAGTCTTCGCCGCCAAGGAGCAGTACGGCTGCTCCTGTGGCAGGTATCAAGCGTCCGGCGGCCCTATTGCCTGCTTTCGAGCCATTGAGCTCGTCCCCGTCGCTGCCCCGACCACAGAAGCGTGTAGCACGCGAAGACCATGGCATCGTTTCCACCTATCCCACTCCAGTCCCGACCTCGTCGACCCATATCATGTCCTCCTCCCCTCCCCGAATGGCTCTGCCGCGTCCGGCCTCTCGACGTACATTTACATCGACCTCGGAACGGAGCCCTCTGTCCACCGTCCCCGAATTGATGCTGCCGGAGAGTGGTGAACCGGTCTTGATGGGTAGATCCAGTGCCTCGTGCCATCACCAACTTGCGGCCAACCGGATGATTTCAAGGGTCCATGTCAAAGCCCGATATAAGCCGGCCCCTAACCCGTTCGACCGTGATACGGTGGAGATTATGTGTCTAGGTTGGAACGGAATCAAGTTACACTGCCAGGGGAAAACCTACGACTTGGGCAAGGGCAAGACTTTCACCTCGGATATCAAGGACGCTGACATCATGATCGACGTCCACGAGGCTCGCGTTCTTGTCCAGTGGCCTCGGAATGATAAGAAGGACTATACCTCCACCGATTCAGAGCAGACTTGGGAAGAGGAAACCACGCCTAAACAACGCAAGGGACAATCATGTCGGAGTATTCATGACAGCCCTGCTGTCGAACGCCAACGCCTGGCATCCCCGGTCTCACCCTCGCCTGCCGTAAAGTCTCTGGTGCCGCCATCCTCCCCTCTGTATACCCCGACACGCTCGCGGAACGCTGTGGTTGTGTACGAAGATGAGGGCTCGCCTGTTCGCCGCCCCGTATCCCCCGGGTCGTTGCTTGCCGATGATACCCAGACGTCGTCTTCCAGTGTGGAGGACCTTCTGCAGAGCTCACAGTCGAGTGATCTGAGCGACCTGAGTAGACAGGATGACTTTTCGGATCACGATGAGGAGAATGACCCTATCATTCATTCTTTTGGACCGTTCGGCGAGAACCTCCTACCCCGGATGGCATCTTTCACAGCGGACGAGTCCCCACTGCAACCTGCTCGTCCACGCAATCAGCTCTCGTCCCAGGGCCATGAGCACGCCAAATCCCCGAAACAACCAACCAAGACCGTAGAGTCCGCTGCCGATGACGATAATCAGGAGGAGGCCACACCGGTCAAGCCACAGCCGCTTGATGAAAGCGGTGAACGCGTTCAGAACCACGCTGTCAACCAGCTGGCTTTCTCCCGTCTTTCCTCGACGCCCTTCTCTACCATCCTCAACAACCTCCCTCCAGCCCTATGGAAGCGGGACAGTCACTCGAGACAGGGTCCTACGAGAGAAGAGATTCGTGCGATTCTGGATACCACGAAGTGCATTGGCAAAGTTGCTCGTGAGGGAAAGGATGCCGCGGGGAAGGCCCTGGAGAGTGAATACTACTATATCCCGGACTTTGATGAGGACGATATGCGACGGGAGGCCGTCGTTCATGATCTCCGGAAACCGGGCCTCCGGAACTGCCGCAAGCAGCATAAGGTATGAATGACCCTTGCATTTGATTGAAAGCGACCCCAGCTGACTGATCCTCTCTAGCAATACTTCTGGCGCAAGCCGAAATAAATAAGAAAGAATCATATATTATCCAAGAATACTTTCCTTCTTTGATTTCCTGGTACATATCTTGCTCTGCTTGACTCTTTCCTTTCCCCCACCCTCTTCCCCCTGTTTTTTTTTTTGTTTCTGTACAAGGACTCGCATAGCGTTGGCGTGGGCATACCCTGTTTATTTTATGTTTGATGAAGGTGTATGATGACGGCGGTTTTTCTTTCTTTTCCTTTGTCTTCTGTTTGGTGATGTGTGTGGATGTTGATGGTCCCGCTCAACCGTTGAGGAATAGCCCGTGCGGTTCTTGTGATGGATGGATGACTTTTTGAGATGTCAGGATTCAAACGGTCTTTCCACTGTTTTGGCAACGTTCTCTGTGGTGTGGTTCTGTCTTTCTTGTTCGCATCCAGACACCATGCTATCCTCTGATGAATTGTATGTTACATAAAGGTTTCTATGGAACAAAAGCTTAGTTGATAATGAGGCTCGCGTGTTATGTATTGAGATGGGGATTCGTGTAGATCTGGGGTTATGTGTCTCCTTACTGTAATCAATTTAGACAAAATAGGCTCTCGTCACTTGTATGATAGCAACTTGGGGCTCGATATAGTTTCGCAAGGGCTCTGGGTTTGCAGATGTTAGAGTAGATAAAGGCCGTCCGAGACGTGTGATCCGGAGGGTGGGAGGACTAGTACTCAGCTGGTGGCTTGTTCAAGGCAAGGGGGGGAGCATCGGTAAAATGTGGGCGTGTATAGCATGTACATGGAGGGCCTAATCCAAAAGGAAAACCAACAAGGGGGGAAGAGTGACATAGTGATTACGATGTAGGGAAGAGTATTATTTCTGTATAACTGTTATGTAGCTTATGACTCGGTAGTTTGGTCAAAGAGTTCGCTTCAGATTTAGTACGATTGAGATATGATAACCTTAATACAAATATCAATAAGTGTCTATTGACAGGAGCAGAGTAAGTACAATGGTTATTGCGAGATTGATTCAGTTGTTTGTTGTGTTCTGTTTTGACAAGGCCGGTATAGTTGCAGCCCGACCAATAGGAAAGTGCTATTTGGGACTGTACAGATATGCTTCACTTTGATTGGCTGGAGGATGCTTATACTATTACTGGGGCATGCATGGTACAGCACCACGTGCGTGCATCAACCTTGATTTTCGGCAGTTGGGGGTCTTCAGGTTTCTGATTTTCATCTTAGAAAGTAGAAGTTTTAAAGTAGATTAAGCTTGATTCAAGACTTTTTCTTCTCTTTTTTTTGTTTTTTTTTTTTTTTTTCTTTTCGAAAACACCCGGTAGCATATTCTAATGTGCCACAGGCGTTGCTAAAATCAAACCAGGCCACCTGGCCACCTACCTAGGGGGTACTGCATGAGTCTTCCCTTTCCTGTCTACCACCAACCACCGACCACCGACCTGGAACCTCAGGGCGCAGTTATAACAACTCTGGATTGTTCAACTCGACAATTCACAAACTTGGCATTTCGGTCTCAAGAGAATTGAATCTAGATTGACCTTCTAAAAATGAGGGGGTTTCTCCCCGCTGCACACTGTGCCTTACTGGGGTTGGGGTATATGCGAACCGTTCTACCACAGGATTCCCATTTCCAACCATGCTCAAAGATATAGTCTTCTGCAGATGCTGGTGCTGTCGTAGCCCTGAGACGAGCTTTGTCTTACAGATAATACCGTTGTACAAGACCGCGAGCGATGATGAGTCGCATTGTGTTGGTTTTCGATAGTCATGTCTACGTCTGGTGAAGGACAGCGATCCCTTTGCGCCATTACCATAAAAACTCCACGCGAACGTCATCTGGTATTCCTTTTGCAAGATGCCTAGTGAAATGGAGTGGGAAGTTCGTGTTAGCTTGCTCCGGAAAGGTGGCGCTCTCTGGCACGTGTGCCTAGGTACGCCTGATGGTGGAAGAGATGGAGAAGGATCTTTGCTGTGCTGTGGTGGGTCAGCCTGCTGCAAGCCAGGCCAACGGTCACCCCAAGCCTGGTTGATATCTGCTCTGAACTTTGGCGAGTCAGATCCTGTGAGTCGTGCAGCCTTTTCAAATGCGGGCTCCCTGGTATATCGGCATGCCCATACTATGTACTGTTCGGGCTGTTATCGCGCGCGCGCACCGAAGAGGGGGGACGTAGTGTGGGTACAGGGGACCGGTGGGGTTTCGGTTGTTGCTCTGCAGTAAAAGTAATGTATGTACGGTCTTTCACCTTCGTGTATAGACAGTAGGTGGTAGCGACAGCGCTAGTCCACAGTATACCTATTTCCAGTTTCAAATAGAGATTTGACTCGATAATCCTATATTTGAGGATTCCTGACTAAGCTTCTTTTGTCTGATTGATCCAGAGAAGCAAAAGAAAAGAAAAGGCGAGGAAAGAAAAGAAAAAGTAAATGCAATCCATGCACCAAAGTGGGCAATGACAGAATGTCAGAAAATCCACATATCGAGCACCAGCAGATCTGAGGTCAATCGTCAGGTATCATCTCATTCTACCAAGAAAAAAACCTGGATAAAGAAAAGGTCGATTCGTGGGAATGGACTGGTGGTGATTGCAGCGCACTGGTTGGATGCAATGGTAGTTGGCTGGGCTGGTGAGGAGAAGAGATATTATGGTCTACGCTCGCCGACGAAAAGGATTGATCCTCGTATGAAGAAGGGATCGCACACATCTCTGAACAGAAAGTTTTGTGTAAGGCATCAAGAACTAAGGAAATGAAGGTGTTTCCGATGGAAGGCCATTGATCGAGCAAATGGGCTCATGGCTCGGCTTGATGATGGCAATATTGCAGCTATTAAGCTTTTCAGTTGGACGAGTAGGTATAGAGCCTAGCGGTATATTAGATATGAGAGGCATTCAAGCCTCCGTCACAAGACGACTAAGTACTGCACATGACGATCAGATGGTAGTTTCTACTCAGCCGCTTGCGTCTCCGATGCTTCTCCTTCTGCGACAATACCAGCCTCCAAAGGAAAACTCTTGACCAGCAACGGCATCTCCTCCCAGCTCTTACTGCGATTTCGATCCGAGTCAAGCGGCCACCACTCCTCCAGTATCTGTTGGACCGGCGTCGGAGTCCGGATGGACGGGTAGTCATTGAGAGACCATTCACGCCACAGCTGCCACGCGACGGTCCCAACCGCTTGGACCTGCAGTTCCGCAGTTGGCGGTAACCCAGGCCGGGTGACAAGGAACGACTGACTAATTTGCCGGAGGACGTTGACCAGTGACTGGGGGAAGATGATCCCAAGCGACAAGAGATTGATGCGGAGCTGCTCGAGCGATTCGTTTGCCTGGCCGGAACACATGAGCTTGAAGATGCCTGCGGCAAGCGCCTCGTCGATGGCAGCGTTGTGGAGGATCTCCCGAAGACACGTGAGGTCACTCAGAACGTCTCTTTCATCGGCCACCCCAGCAACCCGCGGATCGCAGTCCAAGTCAAGAACGACCTGACGGAGATGGCTCCACTGGCCGATGGCCCGGTACAGATCGCACTCGCGGGCATCGCCACCCGTGCGCAGCAGCGGGAGATGGAGTTCTTCCAGCTCGGGGCAGAGTCGAGCCAGGTACCGGAGCTGCTCGCCGTCATTAACGGGGTACTTGTGGCCCTCTTTGTCAGGTTGCTCTCGTTGGCGGTACGAGGCCTCCAAGCTCAGCCCTTTCAGTGCCCGGCCGTGGTGCGAGACAATCCGATCGAGAGATGAGAAGCTCCGCAGGCTGATCAAGCGGAGGTATTTCAACGGGCGGAAAGCCCGCACGGCGGCAATCATCTCTTCGCGGTCTGGAGAGACTCCACGATCGATCCCAATGGCCCGCGGGACCATCTTGATGTACAGCCGTTCTAGTCCGGTCAATCGCGCAGCTGCTTGCGCCAATAGCTCTGGCTCCGAATAGACCCCGATCTCTAGCGACCGTAGTCGAGATAGGTCGGTCATGGTGGAGACGCGCAGTAGGATCTGCTCCTGAGCCAACCCGGCACCGTCACTTCGGAAACTCAGGGACTCGAGGAAATGGGTGGTCGGGGCAACTGGGACAAGCTTGCTGTAGAAGGAGATAAAGTCTTCCCACTCCTCCTTTACTATCTCGATTGGATTGTCACGGCCTTCGCGTTTGTCGTCGATGATCAAATGCTTTAAATTGGGGGCGGTGAAGATGAGTGGCATGGGCTCGTCGAGGTGTATCCATCGCCATTCCCGCAGCTGCAACCCCATCGTGTAAACTACATTCAGAGTGTGGAGTGTCGGCGCGCGTAGGATGCGGAGATCAAATGGCCTTCGAGCCTCCTTCCTCACCAGCTTACAGGAGCGTCCTAGACCATCAATATCGATAGAAGGACATTGGGAGGTCCAGATATTCAGGCGACAAGTGGGGTGGGACTGTTGGAGTGCGTTGAGGATAACCGTGGGGAATGTGTTCACCACCACATAGTTAAAAGCGCGAAGATGCTGGAGCCGCCCGATCAGAGCGAGGATAGGTTCCCACTCGTTCTGTGGGTACTCGTCAACCGTCTCCCGGAGAAAGAGGAGTTCCTTGTCATGCAGTTCAGTTAGACTCTTGGAGAGAAAGCCGTCCTCCACAGCTCGCGGCTTGAAGCTGATAAATTTATTATACCAATTTTTCTGCTTCCAGAGATCTTTGGCTTTTTGAGTCATTATCCACGATGGTTTTTCTAGACAAACAAGATCGAGTGTGCGGGTATAACGCAGGTACTGCCGCCCAAGGCCATTGGTGTAAAACTCAGAGACGTCATGTTGCAAGCTTGCCAGATCGTGGAACTTGATGCGTAGGTCCAGATACAGCTGAGGAGCCGCAACATTGTGCCAAGTCCGACTGGCTTGGCTTAGGGCAGACAAATCATGCCAGGAATGGTTAAGGACCTGCAGCGCTTTTTAGTGTTTCACCAGGAAACTGATTGTATCTGGTGTAGGATTTCCTTACTCACCAGGAGGGAGATTTGTCTTCGAAGTTCTTCGGGCAGGCTATCGATGGTCACCATGATTTGGTTGATCTGTGGACGAGAAGAGCGGAAGAAGGAGGGAAGGGAAAGAACATTCTTATAGGCCGCGAGGTGGGTGTATGGTGCCCAGTGGGGGATATTTTACCTTACGGTACAGTACAGTACAGTACTGTAAGGTAGAATATTACTTTGCATCCCATAGTGGACCTGTACTTCCGTCTCGAATAATCAAGTAACATATACACCATTCGACTTGTAGTCTTCTTTCCTAATTAGGCTTGACTATGTCTCTAAAATTAACCAATATGTTATATTACTAGTAGTCTACAAGTAGACGTGAATTATACCAATAAATGTGCTTTACTCACAAGGGCACTCACTTATTAACAAAAGTGCTTACGAAGTGCATATGACTCATAACTTAACTTAGTAACAAGTATGCGCAAAGGTACGACGTGCACAGTTGCTTGTAAATATTCTTGGTAGAGTCCATTCTACCTGCAGTATGTTAACTATGGCTTAATACAGCATATTTCACTGCTCGCTGCCGTGTTCTTAGATGACGTTCGACAGCCCTCATCTTGGTATTATTATGATACCATCAGGGCATGAGCCCTTTTGCTTGCTTGACCACTTTCTATCTCAAATAGATTCTGTTTATTACTTATTGATCTATGTAATCACCACGCACGTCCAAACGTGTGGTTAGTTCATCCTTTCACGAGAACGAAACCTTTTTGGGTTGGTGTAGGCCGAATCAACTCCTCGCCAGCCCAGCCAACTACTACTTCCATTCTCCCGTCTGACTTGAGTCTTCTTCCTCGCTTAGAGATGATATAGTGTGATTTAGAATAGTGATCAAACTACTAGGTATAGTACCTACCGACTCAGCAGTAGATGGCCTAGTCAACTACCTTACTCTACTAACTACAGAGATGATACTTAGTAGTTATATCCACATAATATATTTACACTTTCTCCTCATCGATTCCCATCTATGTACACACACCTAGATTATGTGGTAAAAACATGACGACCATAGATCACAATGGCGTCCGCCCATCCCTCCAATTGGTTCACGTCACTGAGGACCTGCAGTTTGAGCGGATTGGTGACGGGCTCATTGTTCCACACGCGACGCATGTCTGCAATTCCCTTGGTGATCCAAGTGAAACTACGATCCACCTGATAGTCGATATAATCATACCACCATTCATCCCAGGCGTCGGCAAACTGGGTTTGGACCTTGAGGTTCTCTTTTATCTTTGCATCCAGGTGCTGGAAGACCGCTCCCACGTTTTCGACAATCTCCACAAACGACTGCTTTACCTGGGCGTCGTTGAGATAATCCCACACCGCAATCGCTGCCTTGAGCTCTTGCAGGGCAACCCCCGGTTGGGTGGTGTCATCCACGAAATTCTTCCACTTCCCGCTTTCCACCAAGGCGACGTTTCTGAAGACCCTCATTTTCATCCCGTTGACCTTGCGTTCCAGGAGATAGAAGTTGGCCTTGTTCTTGGAGGTGCCGAGGGCCGACATGATTCGGAATTGTGGTCTTCTGGCGAGTAAAGGACGGTAGTAGTCACCATGGTACAGCTCAACCTGATCTAAGAGCTGTTGATGCAGGATATCCATACCTCCAAGAGCTGTAGGAAGGAACAAGTTGCAATCGGCAGGGTTGAACGTGGGCTGTTGACCCGAGACTAACCGTCCAAAGGTGAAATCCTGGAAGAACTTGGGAATTACTTGAAGCTCAAGTACGTGCTCCGTGTCATGATGGTCGCCAGTCTTCTGTATTGGATCTAGCAGAGGATTAGCGCAGTCATTTGGGTCCTGATACGTCCGGGCCTCCTGGAATGGCGTGTCGGTCGGCGTCCAGGCCCCCGCCTGGGGATACCCTGGAGCCGAGATTGACAGACCATCGAACCATTGCATGGTCGCGCGACACCAGACCTTGAACTTTTTGGGATCACTCCGTTTCACCAGACCACTGCGGGATCGTTTATCCACGATTCCCGCTTCTTCCTCTTCCTCATCGTCCTCGACAAATTGGGCGTCCATATCGGCAGCTTGGCATAACTCGGGATCAGCGTCTTCATCACAAGGATCACCAAAGCACGCTGAAAGGGGCTTCTTCTGTGCCAGATCACTCCAGTCCTGGGGCCGGCAGAGGATGCTTTGCGCAAGATACTCCCCAGACATATCCTTGGCCAGTCGTGATTGCTGCGCATATGGTCTCAATGTGCTCAGTACGAGCCCAGCCCACTTGTTGGCCTTGGCCCAAGTATCCCAGGCGGCCGCCAGGACCTTTTCCTCGGCATTTAGGGCATCCGCCTGCATCTTGATCAGCTTCCAAGTCAGCGGAGTCAGGTACGTCAGATAATCCTCCTTGGTCATGTCTCTGCGACCCAAACTTGCCCCCGTGCCCAGCGAGCACGACCCATCGACTAGATAGTTGTTCAGGGCGGTGCGGAAATCCGCAATCTCAGGGTTCGTGCGGCTTTTGGAGACGTAGTATTGGTCGTTGCAACAGAATGCACGAGTTCCGCCATTGCAGTTCTCATCGAGCTTGTATGTTGCCAGTCGCACCGTATCTGCAGGACAAGAATTGACGCAGTAATCCTTGGGCTTCCCCTTGGGCGGGCTGTCCACCGAGTCGTACCAATCGCAGTCCTCCCACGCCATCTTGTCTTGGCTCGAATCGTAGCACAGCTTTCGCTCCTGCAAGGTCGCACTCACTGGTCCGTAGCCATAGTAGGTCTCCAAGGTTCGGAAGTAGCACTGGGCATCGCCACTTCCGGTGGTGGCCAGGGCCAGGATGTCCGATTTCTTGTCATCGACCACTGGGCACTCTCCGTCATCACACTTCGGGTAAGTAGACCACTGGACCGTGTTATAGAGTTTGGTGGACGGCATGTTGGACTCGCAGCACGCTGCTTCATAACTTTCATGGCACAGCCCCTGTGAAATGGACCCAATCTCAAAGTAGCCCGAGGGACAGTCTGACTTGCAGTTGCCGTTGTTATGAGTATACCACCCACATTTTGGCGTTTCCTCCTTGGGGCAGCATAGGGTGTGGGCCGACCCCTTGGGGCAGTCGATCGAATCCATCATCAGCTCGCCTTTTCTGTATCCCGGGTCTGAGCGTGAGACGGCGACGTAGTCGTCTGGACAGGTCTGACCGCAGTTGGTCCATTTGCATTGCCTGACTCTCTCATCTTCGGTGACGGTCAGCCCGTCGCTGGAGACAGTAAGTGCTTTGAATTGATTGCTCCGCGGGGAGATCCCGGCCAGAGCACGCGAATAAGACCCGTCGTAGGTGTCATGGCTGACAGCCCACACCATGACGCCGCCTAGGCAGGTCTTCTTGGCGAACTCGGTGCGCAACTTGAAGGTGGTTTCATCATCGTAGGTTGCCCATTGATTATCCCATGTGACAATCTGGACCGCGGCCTCTTTGTCCAAGGTCGGCGCCAGACTCTTGTTAGCCCTTATGTCGTCGAGCTCACTATTCAGCAGAATTCCTGTTTGGGCGCTGCAGGGGCCTGCATCCGACCCAGAAGCAAACCGACATCCCGGAGTCCTGTTATCACACCGCGTTAGTTCACTATTTGACAGTTGGCTGGATGTTGAACAGGCCCATAAAGACCACTCACATGCAGTTAGTGTCCGCCACGGTAAACGCTCGAGAGTAGAAGGCGATCCCCATGACCACTTTGTCCGGAGATATGTCGTTCCGCCACAGTAGGTCCAAGCTCTCGGTGAGCTCGGTCAAATTGGTATGCGCATCGAGAAAGTCTCCAGTCCATTTGTTCCCTGTACAGAGGTCAGTACCGAGATCTTTAAGACTACAAAAACACATGCAGACTCCGTACCTCTGTCCCAAGTGCCATGGAGATCGTAGGACATGTAGTTGAAGTAATCCACGCTCTTGGCGAGAGACTTGATATCGAAGTGTCTGAGATACCAGTAGGATGTGGGAAGCGTCAGACTCAGTTCATCACGGCCACCGGTTCCCTTCAATGCACTTTTCAAGTTCGACATGAAGCGAGGAAAGTTCTTGAAGTCTGCCTCCAGTCCACCACGATCGCTGTCGACCGGATACTCCCAGTCGATATCCACCCCATCGAAGTCGTAGGTGGCCAGAAAAGAGGTCAAAGACTTGAAAAACTTCCGCTGGTTCGCCTCCGAAGCCGCAAGCTCGGTGAAAATGGAGGCTGTTGCACCTGGATCGTTGAAGCTCCACCCGCCGATTGCGATGTTCACACGGAGACCGGCGTCGTCCTGCTTCAACGAGGTCAATCTTTTCATCATACCCGCCTCCAAGGCGGTAGGCGGGAGAACCTCGAAGGTGTCCGGATCGATTGTTGCGAAAGCATAGTTGAGGTGTGTATACACTCCGCTGGGGATCTGCTCCGGCCAGAAGGCCTGGCAGACCCTCTTGAAGGCCCAGCCCTCATAGTAGCCCACAACGCGTTGGAGCTTTCCGGTCTTCCCACTGGTACCGCAAGATGGTCGCTTGACCTTTTTCTCGCCGCAGAACTCCTCGGTCGTTCCACAGAAACCATATTTGCTACAGCAAACATTTAAGGGGCAGGTTGTAGAGTTTGCGAACTCTGATCCCCAGTCTCCAGGGTCACACTCGGACAGTTGTCCACAAGAAGAAACACAGTTGTCCTTACTGCAGTCTGCGAGGGAGGAGGTTCAATAGAGTCAGCATCGCATCTCGTGGGGCAGTGAGCGGTGGTAGTTATGCCTTACAGTCGGGGCCATAACCGCAGATGCCGAATTTGGAGCAACAGCCCTCTGCACAGGGCTTAGTTGCACTGCACTGTGCCTTGGATTCATAGTCACAGTTGGCAACACAGTCCGCTCCCTAGAGAAATTGCGAAGGTCAATTTGTAGGCAGTAAACGCAAGTCTCTGAGGTAGATCAATGAGCCTCTCACATAGGTGAATCTCGCAATCTCCATGACCTTTCACCATTAATGGGGACAATGACTTACACAATAATCTTCCCCGGTTCCACAATAGCCATGTCTAGATTATAAGAACGACCCACGGTCAGATTGTGTAATGCAAGATGAGGGATAGAGGCATACTTCGAGCAGCATCCTGTAGCGCAAGGATTCGAGGCGCTGCAGTCCTGTGCAAGTACTTGCACCAAGATGCAAAACAGGAGAAACACAAGGCTACCAAGGGCTGAACCCCTGAAGCCCTTATACCCACTCATAGTACACGCCTTCACAGACCGAACCTGGACTCGGTCAGGGCTGTTTCTAGGTCAAGTAAGCTGAACAAAATTTCTTTCTTGATTACCGAAAGTAGACCAGGCCAAGCATTATATATACGTTTATTTTCTACGTTATTTATGCCCCTCCTAGGAGCTTCCCCAATATGTTCGCATAGTCCGAGAGCCAGGCGAGGAACTTCGCTAACGAAGCTGTTCCATTGCGGGTCCTCACTGGCCATACCACCATACCACCATACCACCCTTGCCGTCCTTCTCAATACAATGAATGTGGGTTCAGTATAGTTCTTGGAGATAGAGACACGTTTCTCAACCAGGGGTCTCGAACGAGCGCGGAAGCAGTCCGACGTCCGACGCTAGTTCCCAAGCTCGAGATGATAGAGACGTTCATGAACGAAGTATTGCACATCTGATAAAGCTACGTTCTTGGTAGGCGGAGGCGCTACCCATATATACCGAATACTTGACCATATGCTTAGTCGGAGCATATCTTCACATGTCCACTTGCCACTTCACTCAGAGACCTTGAACTTGTCGGATACAATGACTTCGTAAAAAACAAAACAAGAACCGTAAATTACAGGTTCGCTTCACAGATTGCCAAGGACGTCCGGGGGTGCGCCAAGAAAGTTAATGCCAAGCAGTACCCGCTAAATGCTGCTAAATGAAACTATTGAGTCTAGCGTCATGATGTCGAGTCGTCAATGGCTCTGTGCACACCACTAGTCAGACCCTTTATCTGCTGCCAAGTGCCAAGCCTGGGTTTGTCCCTGACGGTGAGTCCAGCTTGGTTCAAAAACCCCTAGTCCGGGTATCCCGGAGAACAGTTTCCAAAGCTAGAGTCAAATCGGGGAAATGTCACATTACTGTATATGGTATCGGTCAACCCGATTGAGTCTGCCCTACGGGCCCTCGTCTAGTACTCAGCCCTAAGCCAATCACCACGCTCAAGTGCGCTTTGAGTGAGACATAATCCTCCTTTGCAGCTGTACTCCGATGAGTAGACATGGGTCGAGAAACCCAATTCAGTTCCAACTCAGGAAGTTTCTAACGGCTAAATGTTCGTGGTATCCACGCCGGGATGGCGACTTATTCGAGACACACAACGAAAAGGGGCTTCTCAACTACAGCTAGTCTTGTTGCTCCTTGAAGGACCATCGTGTCGTTGTTGGGTCATGCATGACCAACGGTAACGCCAGTAATTGTGCAGTCGATACAGGATATAGCTCCGTGAATACCATCTCAACTAGCGAGAGAATCCACAGAATCCACATCTCCCCCTTCGTGCTTCCCATCAGATGAGGGATTTTGAAGGGAAAAAAAAAAAAAAAAAGGGGGGGGGGGGTGGCAAGGTACTCCGAAATACGGACACAATGTAGATGTAGCCGAAAGTGATATATTCCCATGAAAGTCTCCATCTTGTCAGGCTTGCCAGTTAAAGATCGACTCAGCTCCTGCATACTGTGGCATGGCTCAACCCTCTGGGCCCTCGCATCCTGCGCTCGTGCGACGCTTCTTCTTATCATGTGCACTCCTCATTCTTCTGGTTTCTACCTGTGTAGCAAGCCATCATGGCCACGAGCGGTTCCACCATCATCACAACCGAGGGCATTGGAATAGCGCACTGGGTGTGTCCAGTTCAAGGGCTCTTCCCGCCTCAACGCCCTCGCCTTCCTTGAGCGGCTTGTCGGAGGCCGAGCTCATGGTCAGGAAAGCCCAGGAAGCTCTGGCGGTCATGAATCCAGGACGACTTGCGAACCCCCAGTGGAACGAGTATAAGTTCAAGTCCGACGCTGCACCGCGGGATGGCGAGATGGCGCCAGCCCTGGACTATGAGAGCGGTGCGATGGCGGCAGACGCTTCCCTCCACGCCAGGCTGAATGCAACCAAGCGAAGCAGCGAAGAAGGTGATCAGAAATATACGTATACAATCCCCCCGGAGCTGGTCGAAGCGGCGCGCTTGGTAGCCGAGGCCTCCCCTCAGCCCCTCCCTACGGACTATGGCGTCGATATCGCGGCCATCGTCGCCCAGTACCGACCTTACAAGAACAATGATACCAACGTGCCCAAACAGAAACACCAGCGGCCGAATGGCCTTGACGGTAGTTATATCCCCAGTGTCCCCTCAGGGGATGACTCCCCGGAGAAGCCGCACGTTGAGCTGCGAAAGCGCTCCTCGGCCGGTAACGAATTCTGGCTCACAGCCATGGGCGATACCGGATCCAGTCCCTTTGCACCGGAAGGCTATAAGGCGAGTGGCGCCGATTTTTAAAAAAACAGTCTTGCCTCGAAATGATTCTGTGCTAACATTACACCTAGGTCTGGAGAAATGTTATGGACTACGGGGCCAAAGGTAAGACAAACACTTCCCGATTTTTACGAAAGCACCTCTGTAGGTACTAATGGGGGCGTGGAAGGTGATGGGATCACCGACGACACTGCGGCTATCAATAAGGCCATCTCGGACGGAAACCGGTGTGGAGTGAACTGTGGCTCCAGCACCATCTATCCTGCCTTTGTCTATTTCCCCTCGGGGACGTATCTGGTTAGCTCGCCCATTATTCAGTACTACAATACCGAGTTTTATGGAAACGTGAGTAAGATGTGAGCCCCGTACCCCTCATGCTCTGCTGACACCTGGTCTAGCCTTTTGATTATCCCACCATCCTGGCAGCGTCCAGTTTCGTGGGTCTGGGAGTGATCACGTCGGATGTTTATATCGGCGACGATACGGAGTGGTACGTCAACCAGAACAATTTCCTGAGATCGATTCGGAATTTCCGAATGGATATTACTCGGACCGATCCCAATGCATATGTCTGTGCCATTCACTGGCAGGTCGCCCAAGGGACGTCCCTGGAAAACATCGAGTTTTATATGATGCAAGACGGGGTCACCACACAGCAGGTAAGATGGCCGCAGTGAACAGATTCCAAGCAGAGGACGCAGAGACTAAGCACGGACCCAGGGAATTTACATGGAGAACGGCAGCGGAGGATTTCTCACGAACTTAACCTTTGTGGGTGGCAACTTTGGGTATGGTGCTGGAACGCCCATGGTTGATTTTCTTTTGCAAATCTGGCTGACATGATCCTTACAGGGCATACTTTGGGAATCAGCAATTCACCACAACCCATATGACGTTCTTGAACTGCAAGACTGCCTTGCAGGTACACTGGGACTGGGCTTGGACGATGCAAGACATTTTCATTGACAACTGTACCAACGGTGTTGTGATAGTCGGTGGGGTAAGCTCTCCCTTCTCGATACATTTTTGTCTTGAATTGGCACAGTGCTCAGCTAAAGCTTGTGTAACTGGAATCAGGCCGGAGGCCCAAAAAGCACGGGACAATCTGTTGGTTCCTTGATTCTGGTCGATGCTGTGATCACAAACACCCAGACAGGCATCGTGACTACTCTCCAGTCCGAGAACTCAACTTCCTTCCTGCTCCAAAATGCGGCCTTTCTCAACGTGGAGGTTGCCATCCGAGACACCGCGCAGGACCAGACGCTGATGGCTGGCGGCTACTATAAGAAGGTGGTTTCCTGGGGCTTCGGAAGGGTTGCGACCTCCAGCACCAACAGCACGTTCTACAACGGCCAGGACATTCCCAGCATGACCCGCAGTGCCGCTTTGACGGATACTTACAGTTATGTCATTCCGAATATCTTCATCCGAGACCGCCCTACCTACAGGGACATTGGTATGAGTCAAGTGATCAACGTCAAAGCCTGGGGCGCAGCGGGGGACGGCAAAACCGATGATACGGCGGTCTTGAACAGTATCCTGGATCGGGCGGCGAATATGTCCTCAATTGTCTTCTTCCCCTACGGAGTCTATGTCATCACGGACACGCTGCATGTTCCTATCAACTCGCGCATTATAGGCCAAGTGTGGTCTCAGATCATGGCCACGGGACCCAAGTTCCAAGATGAACGAAGCCCACGCGTTGCGGTACAAGTGGGGCGTCCTGGCGATAAAGGCATCGTCGAGATCCAAAGCTTGATGTTCACTGTCGCTGGACCGACGGCTGGAGTGGTGCTGGTGGAATGGAACGTTCGTCAAACTCTCCAAGGCTCGACAGGCATGTGGGGTACGTAGATCCCTCATCTCTTCCCAGCGCAGTGAATCGCGCTACTGACTCTTGAATGTTGGTTAGATTCTCATTTCCGAGTTGGCGGAGCAATTGGCTCAGACTTGCAAGCCAGTCAATGCCCGAAAGGGTTGGGGTTCGCGAACCCTGGCTGTGTAGCAGCATCATTGATGCTCCATCTCACGCCTCAGTCCTCGGCGTATCTGTCGAACATTTGGCTCTGGACGGCGGATCATGACTTGGACGTTCAGACGCAAGATCAGATTGATGTGTATTCTGCACGCGGGGTGCTTATTGAGAGTCAGGGTCCTACCTGGCTCTACGGAACTGCCTCCGAACACAACGTGCTGTACCAATATCAAGTTTCTCAGGCAAAAGACCTCTACCTGGGCATGATCCAAACCGAGTCCCCATACTTCCAGTACATTCCTCCTGCACCGAGTCCTTTCACCCCCGGGCTGTTTCCCAACGACCCTACCTTTTCGGACTGCATCGCGGGCTCCTCGCTATGTCCCGTATCTTGGGCGCTCAGGATTCTCGATTCGTCGTCCATCTACTCCATGGGCGCAGGTGAGTTCTCCATCCTCCAACTTGAACCACAGGATGTGATTCTAGCTAATCATCACAAAAATACATAGGCCTTTATAGTTGGTTTTCCGCGTACAGCCAGAGTTGTCTGGACACCGGCGATTGCCAGCAACGAGCAGTGGAGATCGAAGAGAGTACGGATACATGGGTGTATAACATCGTGACGAAGGGGATAGTGGAGATGGTCAGCGCCCACAACGAGATCCCGACCAAAGCCCCCGACAATGTGAATGGGTTCATGTCGTCCATCCTCGCCTGGGTCCGTGAGGGAAATGCCACGATTGGGGCGAGAAAGTTCCCCGGATTCCAGCTGTATGAGCCTGCCTGGCTGGACGGGCTCACCGACACGTGCAAGACCGCCTTATCGCAGAAGATCTTCTGTCACCCCTGGCTGCAGGCGAGCTACCAAAACCCGGGAATCGGTCAGTACATTGAGAACAGCACGATGGCCGATGACGTCTGTGACCATGGCTGCAGCACGTCTCTCCAAAGCTGGATGGACAACGTCTCCAGCAACTGCGCGGACCAGACGATCGACGATACCGACCCCACGGCGGCCGGCGGCTACCTGTACGCGGGCTACAATCTGACTTGTCTCCGGGATCTTTCGACAGGGGAATACTGCCCGGATGTCCTCACACACTTCACCTTGGTGGACAGCGTCGCGGCCATGCCCTCCGCGGAGATGTGCTCTTACTGCTTCACAACCTCCCTCCAGATGCGCCAGACCAGCCCATATGCGGCCTATACGGAAGATGACAAGGACGGGCTCGAGCTCGTCCACCAGCAATGCGGTCTCTCGGGAGCCACCGAGCTCCATGACCCTCTGTGGACGACGACGACGACGACGGAGGAAGCCGAGCCGCCGTTCTGCGCCTCCGGTGTCACGCACATCACGGTGGAAGGCGACACATGCGACAGCCTGGCCACACAATACTCGGTCGCCTCGGCGGCCATCCAGATCGGGAACCCAGCCCTCGTCAACGACTGCCGCGAGCTGATCGCCGGCCGCGAGCTGTGCATCCCCTTCAGCTGTGACACCCTCTACACCCTCCAGGATGACGACACCTGCTACTCGATCTTCCGGGCCCAACAGTCTCTCCTCCAATCCGGCGACGTGCGCAAGTACAACCCCTGGATCAACGGCAAGTGCACCAACCTCCAAAGCACCCGCTGGATCCACGGCAGCGTCATTTGCCTCTCCCCCCAGGGCGGCAGCCACAACGCCACCGGCAGCGCATCTCTCGCCCCCGGGATCAGCAACGGTTACACCCAGGCCCTCACATATGCGCCGGCGGGAGCGACCGTGGCCAATGGCACAACCTGCTACTGTGGGAAATGGTACACCGCCCAGGAGGGGGACACCTGCGCAGCCATCTGCGTCAAGCAGGCCATCCCGGCCAGCCTCTTCCAGGCATCCAACCCCTCGCTGTCCGGCGGCGGCGGCGGTGATTGTGATGGGAATTTGAAGACGGGGGTGACGTATTGCGTGGGACCGGACTCCCATTGGGATGACCCGGACTTCTGGGGTACAGATCAAACTTGCTAAGGGAAGCAGAGCCGTGTGTAGCAACTCTTAGGATTTTAGCTCTGGTAACAATCTAGCTATTATCTTGGCGTTTTTCGTATATACCCAGGTCGTACTCGATAGGCCTTTTTGGCAGGGGATGCCGAGGGCCGGACCAACTTTCGTGAACTGTACGACACTGTGCCGTTCCATATCAATTACAGGTCACCTTATTCGATGTTCTTTCGTTTTCACCACCGCCTGGTTTTGACAGAACATTTGCACTGTACTGGATCCGGGGCAAAGGTGGAATCCAGCTCTATTTAGCAAGACTCTTGTTCCGAGCATATCAGATCCAGTTCTTAAGACAAGACTTCTCCTTGCTAAAGAGGATCTTGATCTGAAAACTGCCTGTACAGAATGGGGGCACACCTGTACATTGCGCTGTGCGCTTCACCGATAGGGAAGTGGTTGAGGTTCTCGAAGATGCTGGACAGATGCATAGCTTCGAAGTGAGAAGGGTGGGTTATCTTGCCATTCCACTCGGTCCAGGCTACTCTAACACCCAAGCGCCGCGAGATCCACCTACATGGATGGGCAATCCCACTCGACACAGAATCTTCAACACTGACAATTACTCATGAATGCGGGGCATATGCATGTACCGTTACTTGGACCTGCGTAGGTAGGGTAGACACACCCGAGAGGCGTGGATTTCTGCGAAGAAAGTCCCGGAGAGGAATTGTAACTTTGAGCTCATGAAGAGCGGATGCATTAAGGATAGCCATGGCAAACAGTCATTCCGTAGGAAGGCTATCAAAGCTCACCGGCATTTTGTTATTGAAATGAAGACCAGAAGACGGAACGGATTGGAGCAAGAGAATCACGAAGACGGGAGGCTAAGCACGCTCTCTTGTATTGGCGGGAGGCGTGGGGCGAAACCATGGTGCTGGACTGCGCTCCACCTGACAGTCGAGATAGTCATTCCACCATTCCTTCCGGGGCGCCTGCAAACGCTGTTGTTTCACCATGGATGTTGTCCATTCTTTCATCCAGATGCTCGTAAACTGCTCGAGCATTGATGACAATACCCCACAAACGAACCCTTCACTTCGAGGTCATTGAGATAATCCCAGACCGCACTAGCTGCCTTGTGTCAGCCACAGATTTTGGCCAGTTTGTTTCATCCACCACGGCGACATTTTTCGGAGGACCCTTGATTTCATCCCGTTGGCATTCGGCAGGACATAGGGGTTTTCCTTGTTCCTGTTGCTACCGAGGGTTGACATGACTTGATATTGGAGCTTCTTGGCGAGATCTAGGTCGTGGGAGTCACCAGTGTACAAGAACGTCTTAAGAAGAAGATCCTCATGCAGCCTGTTATCGCCCCCTCGGGATGTATCAAGAGGTGGAAAGTGGCCTGCTGATCCGAGGCTAACTTTTGAGCAGTCAAATACTGGAAGAATACGGGAATTGCCTGAAGCTCCAGGATGTGCTCGCTGTCGTGTTCATTGCCAGACTTCTGCATCGGATCTAGAGGCAACATGATACTGCGTGTCGGTCGTCTTCCACTCGCCGGGGGGGCATAGGGAGCCGCACTGGTCAAGTCATCGTACCAATTTCCAATGGACATTACTCTGCATGGCCTGACGTTGACCGCCGTATATTTGTAGCACCTCAAGGGTATCCCCCGTAGCCTTCATAGGCGGCAGCGCAGGCAAAGTAGCATTGGCTACCATTTCCTCGTATCACACATCCTGAGCTTCATGCGCCGCAGTCATCCTATCCGGAACAAACGCAGAAACATCCCCGCTGTGCGTGTAGACTCTGCCCGGAATGATGCCGCTCGTGACGACAAAGCCCAGTCCTCGTCGATGACCAGGCTGACACGGGCCGTCTCGTCGGTGGGATGGCTCGCCGGTCAGACACAGCCCAGCAGACGCTCAAGGCGTTGCCGTACATGCCGGTATCGATCACCTTCTAGGCCAGTTCCGTGAATCGCAGGTGTCGCTGACTGTCACCGACATATCACTGGATGCTGCGAAGACGGCTTCGCTTAAAGCCTCAAGCGTGACCCGACTACCTCTCGTTCGGTTTGCAGGTGACGACATCAACTTGGGGTAGTTGGACGGCGCTGGTCGCCGCGGTTGCGGTGAACGAAGAGCTCGAGCTCGCTGCTCTTCTAGTCTACCTTGATGCGCCCGCGAATAATGGATTGCACGGCATTGTTGCCCTCACCCACGTAGACTTGGGGGTGGAGAGATGAAACCCTCTGTTGTGGGTCAAACTGCTGCAAGCCGCCCAACAAATGCGTCCGGACCTCCGCCCGGGTCAACGGTTAATCTCCACTGCCCGTCCTCGGATTGGTCAATTCTGGCTCTAGACTTCGGCCATGGAATCCATTGAGTCGTGCAGCTATTTTGGTGCTGGCTTCCCGACACATCAGCATGATTCAAGGTCCCCACATCATGGCAATGGCAGACTCGAAAATGTGCAGCCAGCGCGCCAGCTTCCATTCGGATCCAGGTTTCTCCTGGTTTTGGTCCTTCGATCCCAATGGCTGCAAAATTGTTTCATGCGGGTTCCCCCCGTTTATGAGAGTCGTCGTATTTCTCGAGTCCCGTTAACTGCGTACTGCTTCCCAAGTCACATTCCGAAACATCCTCGAAAGCCAGAATGCACGCCTCCCAGGCCTGGATCCTTAAAGGCCAGCAAGGTCTCTCAAGTCTCAGACTCATCCATGATAAATCCGTCCCTTCCTTGGGTTCCCATGACGTCTTGGTGCGCATTCACGCAGCATCGCTCAATCACCGAGACCTAGCCATCGCGAAGGTATGCACTGTCGTTCACCTTATATGATTTGTTCCTTCTCTCTGCCATCGGACAATCGATAGCTGAATTCTTTTTGACCGCTCAGGGAGCCCATTCCCTCGTCATCAACCCCAATGTGGTAGCTGCATCCGACGGTGCCGGCATCGTCGAAAGTGTCGGGCCCCAAGTGCAAGACTTTCAACCTGGGGACCGAGTCTGCACATACATGGTGCCGCATAAGCCTGAATCCGAGCCGGTCACTTTCGCAGACATCGGCAGTGGGCTGGGTCAGCGGGTAGACGGGACGCTGTGTCCATACGCCGTGTTCCATCAGACGGCGCTGGTGAAGATGCCGTCCAGCCTGTCGTTTGTAGAAGCAAGTACATTGACGTGCGCTGCGTTGACGGCCTGGAATGCGCTTTTTGGGCTGTCGTCGCGTGCACCGAGGAAGGGGGATGTTGTGTTGGTACAGGGGACAGGTGGGGTATCGGTCATTGCTCTGCAGGTACTCTCTTTCCCCTCGCGTTCTAGTCTGCCAATTGCTTGTCTGTTCTCTGGGCTGCTCGATAAATTGACCCTCAATGCTATATAGTTCGCGTTGGCAGCGGGTGCCACCGTGATCGCCACGACCAGCTCCGACACCAAAGCACAGCGCCTCCAAGCTCTCGGCGCGCACCATGTGCTCAACTACCGTCGTAACCCCAAGTGGGGAGAGTCTGCGCGGCAGTTGACGCCGGACGGTAAGGGTGTGCATCTCGTGGTCGACGTGGGTGGGTTGTCGACTGCGAGCCAGTCGCTGAAGGCCGTGCGGCCGGAGGGGGTGATTGCCATGACGGGTTTGCTGGGAGGTGCCCCAGACTCGAATGTCAATACTCTGATCGACTGTCTTGTGAACTTGTGTACGGTAAGAGGAGTTCTGCTAGGCACAAGACAGCAGTTTGAGGAGATGAATCGGTTTATCGAGGAGCATCGGATCCAGCCGGCGATCGATGAGAGGGTATTTGGGTTTGAGGAGGTCGAGGAGGCTTATCGGTATATGGATGAGCAGAGGCACTTCTCAAAGGTTTGCGTGAGGATTGATTGAATGAATGAATAATTGCATAATGTGGCGATACGAACTTCGGCGAGAGTATGTACGGTACAAGCTCTAGTGGTGAAAATAAGGTGATCCATAGAGTAGCTTCGCGTACCTCCCCGTACCTCCCCGTACCTCCTCTTTCTGTGCTACTTCCCCTCATTCTAGACCGGGAAGTGACGTTGATTTCCTCCCCATCGGTGGTGGCCAGTTGCTCCCCCCTCTTTTGTCTGCTCTGCTCTCCTTCTCAAAGATCCCAGAACTTTTCTTCTGGTAGACAACGTCCTTGCCATCGCCTTGTCTCTTATCGTCTCACAAAAGAAGCAAAGCCACCGCCACGCAGGAGACGTCATTCCGAAGTGTGGTGTTATCATTGCATAAAAGCGCAACCCTCTCTCTCCTCCCTCTTTTAAGTATTTCAAACTCGCCCCAGCCCCCTCACCTACACTCAGCTCACTTCCAACACGCCTATCAAAGAGAAATACCCGACCACAACGTTCCACATCTACAATTACCTACCTCCCTTGACATCTCCTACCGCATCCCCATTGAACCACTACACAAGGCAGAGACCACATAAAATGTCCATCAACAAATCTCGAACCAACCGTCCTGACTCAGACGTCATCCAGTTCCCAACAGACAATTCAGCCGACCACTCCGGTATCGCCTCCTCCTCCGGGGCTGATCTAGGTGCAGCCGCGGGTCCCACTAGCACAAGGGCAGACAAACCTTGGAAGCCACCCGTGGCTCGCCAGCAGAGTTGGAGCAACGAGGACCAGAAGCATGAGCTGCAGACTCGGTTGTTGGATCTGGAGGATGAGGAGGGGGACAGGCCCGGATTCTCGGAGGCGCCGGCGGGGGTTCACTAATCGGGTTCGTGGAGGTTGGATTGGGTGGTGAAGGGAATGGGCAACCGAGGATTATGATAGCTGGTGGCCGTGCTGTTTTTTGTGATTATCATAATGTTTTTGATGATGATGGTTGAGCAATGGGATTGCGTGAGGAAATGGTTCTGGCGGATGGACGGGCTTTGCGATTAGTCCACACAATGTAGGTGGATAGGGGAGAGGAGATTGCAGCGGTTAGTTTAGTCAAAAGTCTACTGCATCTGCTGTACCTGCTGAACACTGGTCAATTGCTTCCATGAATCTATGCTGAACTGGCTGCTGATGCGGGGAAAAATACGGGGCACGATTGCAGGATGATGTCGCTGGCCGGGGGAGTTTAACTTTAATTCATAGGAGTATGATCACTGTCATGGATTATCTGACTTTAAAACAATGATAAAGAAAAACAACAAAGTTATGCGCAGAGAAAGTAGTAAGAATTGGTTGTTGTATACTCCGTCGTCCGCTCCAGTGATCTCTGTGAGTGGAGAAAGAGACAGACGATCATCCAAGCCGCTTTTCCTTCCTTCCCCTCCGCCCTCCTCCTCCTCCGCCTTCGGTCCGTCACTCACTGCAACTTTCGTCAGCCACTCTCAACTTTGCAATATTTCATTTCTCCCTTGACGCCCCAAAATAGTGCGCGCGTCACTTTCTCCCTCTCATTCTCCCCAATGTGGCGTTCAAGTCACTTATGCGCCCTCCTTTCCCACTCGCTGAAAGGAATTCTGGATAGTTGAAATCCATCCCACCCAACATAAACTGCGAACATCGCACCGGCGGCCACGCCATGGATCGTCACCGAAAGCGTAAACCTCGCCAGAACAGCGTTTCTCGCGTGTGATACGACCAGCTAACATATCTCGTTTACCTACAGGGGAACTCCGCGATCTGAACGAGCGAGCCTGGGCTGGCGAGACTGGTAAAATCATACCCTTTCCCTCCTCCGACAATGACGCACCAACGCCCTCCTTCCGACTTCTTTTTCACTTTCTCCCTGCACAAACACAAAACCACACACCACGCACTTTCCCAGCTTCCCGGAGATATTCCTATCGCTAATTCCTTCGCTGCAACACCACAGATGTCTTCCCCGTGGGCAAATCCCTCGATTCTGCCCTCAAGAAAAACACCGCCTTCATCAAGCGCCTCCGCACGGGCATCAACGCCTCCGCCCAGGCCACCTTTCTCGCCGACATCCGCACTCTGTCGCTCCACAAGTACCTGTCGGAGATCATCTCGGCCTGTTACGAAGGACTCTGCAAGCTCAAGTCGCCCGGCGAGATCGCCACGGGGGTCGAGATCGCCAGCGCCCTGCACCAACGGTTCGGCCCCGGCGAGTTCACCCGCCAGATCGGATGGCTGCTGGGCCGCGGGCTCAGCACCCCGGACAAAGGGCAGCTCAAAGCCCTGAGCCAGGAGGTGCGCGAGCGCGAGGAGAAGGAGCGCCTGTCGCGCCACCGCGTGCTGCTGCGCGTCGCCACGGAGCTTTGGCTGGTGGGCGTGCTGCGCACCCTGGACGACATTGACCGCCCGGATGACCTCGGGGCCGCGGCGACCAAGGGGAAAGATGCTGGCGTCGTCGGGAAGGCGACCGACGGGCCCGTGAAGAGCAACAAGGCGCCGCTCTCGGCGACCAGGGACGGCGGCGGTGACAAGGAGTCGGAGCCGTTTCCCATGGAAGTGCTCAAGGATCTCCTGGGCCATGATCGCGATCACTTGAATCTCCCCCTGGCGGTCCTGTTTGTGAAGAGCTTCAGTTGGGATGTGCTGGGGACCAAGTTGGTGGAGGAAGGCCGGAAGACGGTCGAGGCGGACGGCGCGACGACCACCACGAATGGCGCCTCGGGGGATGCGGTCAATGGCGGGGGTGCTGAGGGCGAGGCGGAAGAGAACGACCCCCCGTTGATCCCGGAGAAACTCCAGCTGCGTTTCCGCCATATCCTGAACCGGTACCTGGAGGACGTCAAGGCGCATGTTGTCCGTGATCAGAGGGCATTGGCGGCTCAGAGCCGGCGCAATGCAGAGGCGTACGTGAAAAGTGGCGAGATCTTCGAGGACCGTCAGGCCAATTTCGAGAAGCAGACCAAGTCGCTGGAGAAACTGGTTGCCAACACTCAAGTTCTTTGCGAGGCGCTCGGGGCGGAAATGCCGGCTCTAGCTGAGAAGGAAAACCCCGATGCGGCATCGGCTGGAGGAATTGGACTGGTCAAGACGACGGAGTACCTGCGCGGTCAGGGTGAGGGTGCCGGCATCTGGGAAGACGAAGAAGAGCGGCGCTTCTACGAGAACCTGGTTGACCTCAAGGGCAAAGTGCCAGCTGTCCTACTGGAGGATGCCAGAAAGAAGAAGCCTGATTCTGAAGAGCCAGCCAAGAAGAAAGGGGATGGCGAAGAGGCCGGCGCAGAGAAATCCGAGTCCGCCGCTCAGACTCAAGTATCGGAGGAGAAGAATGCGGATGCCGACGATCAATCTACAGCCATTGCAAGCAAGACTGTAGGAGCCCAGGTGGATGCTCTCCTTGCCAAACTACCCGATCTACAAACCAAGGACCATGTCGATCAGATGGCCTTGGATTTCTGCTTTCTTAACTCGAAAGCGTCGCGCAACAGGCTCATCAAGGCGGTGTCTGATGTTCCCAAGGGACGTCTCGATCTTCTGCCGCTGTACTCTCGCCTGGTCGCTACGCTCGGGCAATACATGCCTGACATTCCTCAGGGCTTGACTACGTATCTTGATGAAGAGTTCAGAAGTCTTCAACGCCGGAAGTCGAAGGAGTTCCTAGGGCAGGTTCGCATGGGCAATGTCCGGTACCTGGCGGAGTTGACCAAGTTCGGCGTGGTGCCTGAGCATATCATCTTCCATTGCTTCAAGGTCTCGTTGGATGACTTCTCGCGCATGAACATCGAGATCATCGGTTATCTGCTGGAGAACTGCGGTCGTTACTTACTCCGCAACCCGGAGACAGCTCCGAGGATGGCCTCTTTCCTGGAGACCCTGGGACGAAAGAAGACTGTTCAACACCTTGGTCAACAGGAGCGGATGATTATCGAGAACGCCATTTACTACGTTGATCCGCCACCCCGGCCTGCCATTCAGCAGAAGGAACGTACACCTATGGAAGCCTACATCCGCCGGATCGTATATCTGGACATGAATAAGCGGAACTACACTAAGATTCTGAAATCAATTCGCAAGCTACACTGGGAAGAAGGTGAAGTGATCGACATCCTGGAGAAGGTCTTCAGCAAACCGGTCAAGGTCAAGTATGGAAACATCCACTTGCTCGCGATCCTGGTCAGCGCCCTCTATCGGTATCACCAGGAGTTCGTGATTGGGGTTGTGGACAATGTCCTCGAGCAGATCACTCTGGGTCTCGAGCAAAATGACTTTAAGTTCAACCAGAAGCGAGTTGCGGAAGTCAAGTATCTTGGAGAACTCTACAATTACAAGATGATCGACTCGCCTGTCATCTTCGATACCTTGTATCGCATTGTCACCTTCGGTCACGGTGAGTTGTATTCATGGTCGGTCAAAGGAGAATCTCTAATGTGTCCCTAGAAGGAGGAACGCCAGTAGCTGGGAAGGTCAATCCGCTGGACTTGCCTGATGACTTTTTCCGCATTCGTCTGGTCTGCACGCTGCTCGACACGTGCGGCCACTGCTTTGACCGCGGGTCCGCGAAGAAGAAGCTCGATTTCTTCCTCAATTTCTTCCAGGTACGATGATCTGTTCTGTGTGGATCCGAGCTGGATACTAACCCGGAGCAGTACTACATGCATACCAAAGATCCGATGCCGATGGACGTTGAGTTCCTTGTTCAGGATACGTACTCGATGGCTCGTCCGCAGTGGAAACTGGCGGCTGACCTTGCCGAAGCTACGCAAGTTTTCAGCGAGGCAGTTGCGCAGAATTATAAGCTGCAGGATTCCGAACGCCCTGTGGACATTGAGGAGGAGGAGGCCGAGAGCAGTTCTTCGGACGATGATCTGGAAGAGGATGCAATTCCTGAGGCAGAAGATGACCAAGAGTCCAGCGATGAAGCCGAGGTCAGTTTTTCTGTCGGTGCGGTATCCGATCGTGTGCTAACAAGTCTAGGCGTCTGGTCCCAACGCCGAGAACACCGGTGAGAGCGAGTCGGAGGATGAGCAGATCTTCGTCACGCGGCAAGAAGAGGAGCGTGACCCGGAGGCCGAAGCAGACTTCGATCGCGAGTTTGAGAAGATGATGTCCGAGAGCATGGAGTCGAGGAAGTTCGAGCGCAAGGGCGTGTTCGACATTCCTTTGCCGATGAAGCGGTCCGGTCGCGAGGCGGCGGCGGAGAACGTGAACGTGGCGGAGCCTCCCAAGCCCACAATCAACACGATGGCTTTCTCGCTGATGACGAAGAAGGGCAACAAGCAGCAGGTGGGTTTTTACTTGCCTAGTAATGGAGAAACATGCTAATCGCACAGACTCGCACCATCGATCTGCCGTCCGATTCCAGCTTCGCGGTCGCGATGCGAAGCCAGCAGCAGGCGGACCGGGAGGAGCAACAGCGGATCAAGAGTTTGGTGCTGAACTACGAGATGACGAACGAAGTCGATGCCAATTCCGAAGGTGTGTTTTTTTTTTTTTTTGGTGGTTGTTGGTGGTACAATGCTAATTTTCCTTAGACTCGGCTGCCGAGAAACGCTCTCCCCATCGCGATACCCGAGTCGACAAGTCGGGCAGTAACCGGATGGCGTTCCGGTCCCGGAAGCTCCAGCTCAGCGATGTGAACTGGTAAAGGGTTTGGGGTTTGATAGCACTACGGTGTTTCGCAAGCGAAGAACTCGCAGGTATCTGCGTGGGGTTTGTTAACCCGAGACGTAATCCCTTTCCAGCTGTCGTGTCAAAGGCAGCAGGCAGCAAGAAAGCAAGAGGCCATGTTCATGACAGCCAATCCGAGCCAGTCAGTCGGTGATAGACTGGATGATTACGCCATCCTCGTCCTGGAGGGAGAATGCCCCTGACATTCGGCTCTGTTCAACACAGCGTTTGGGAGTGGGACTGCAGGAGGCTGATCTCGCCGATCGATAAACTGCAAAAGAATGTCAGGTCAAGGAGCGAATCAGAGTGATGAAGCTCGAAGCTCAGGGCAGATGAAGAAATGGGTAAGAATAGGAACCCCAGCATGGCACCACTGCTTTGAAAGACAAGATTATGGACAGAAAAGATTGTATGTAATTTCCATCATTCCAACCGAACGAATATCTAGTTGATGCTTGCAAACACCATAATATCTTATCAATCAACGGGGTAGTCCACCATTATTCCCGACAATATTCCAAAAAAAAAAAGAAAGAAGAAACGAACATCACGCCAGAAAAAAAGTCACAAAAGATATATACTAGTCATCATACCACATAAGTTTCCCACCAATGGGGTTTTCGTTTTGCTCCTTCCAAAGTCCTTCATTATCATCCTCCCATGCCATACCCTTCTCACTGCCCCATGAAGCATAACCCCCAACCTGTATTCTCTTTCTGCTTTCCCCAACTCATGCCAAGAAAGTCGGTAATCACCGCAGAGCAAGATACGTCCCCAACGTCTCATAATCGACCTTCCTGACGGGGGGGCTGGCGCTGCTGGCTTTCGTCTGGGTCTGCGTGAGCGTGTGCTTGAGCGTCTTCTCCTTCTCCTTCTTCGTCGTCTTCTTTTTGGCTGCGGTGCTGTCGTGATCCTTGGACTCGGAGTCCGGCGTCGCGGGCTTGATCTTGGCCAGGTATTTTGTCTTCAGGGAGCGGAGGGTCGAGGCGGTGGAGGAGACGCTGGAGGTGGAGGCTGCGTCGTCGTGGTCGGGGTGGATGGTTGAGGTGGTGGATCTGAGGGAGGGGGTTGTGGTTGAGGTCATTGTGGTTGTGGAGGGCATTTTGATTGTTTCTGGGTTGTCTGGAGGGGGGTTCGTTTGTATGGTTATTGGTGGTGGTGGTGGTGGTGGTGGTTGTGGTTGATGGTTGGTGGTTGTATACCAGCTGGTGTGGTGTATGGGTATAGTATAGTATCGTCGATATGAGATCTCAAGCAGAAGAATAGAACAATAGTAATAGTAGCGGTGGTGGTGGCAGCTGCAATGTCTCTTCAATGAAGGGATTATAGAAATCGAGTATACTAGAATGTAATCGAATGTAGATGTAGATGTAGATGAACAAAAAAGTATACCTCAAACCAACAGGGCCATCACGTTCCTTATATACAACCCCCCTCTGTACAGTATGTATAGTATGTAACCCCTACGGTCCCCAACCAAAATTCTATTCCTGTATCGATGAATCACCCACCTACCGGAATACGTAGTATACTCCAGTGTGGATGGAACCTGTCATACAACGCCTAATCCGAACCCCCTCCAGCAAAAAACAGAGAATCTACTCCGAGCGCCGGAATAAACCCGAGCACCTGCACTGCACACGGCTTGCTTGCATCGGTTTTAGGCTGGGCTGGGCTAGGCTAGGCGCCAAGACACCTGCCCAGCCCTGCCAGCCGCGAATAGGAATTCGAGAATTTCGGAGGTCGGAGTGCTGATTTGGTTTAGTTTCTTTTGTGGTGGAGGTTTTTTTTTTTTTAATTTTTGGGGGGAAGGGTGAGCTTTGGGCTTTGAGCTTGGGAATTGAAGGTTGAACGTACCGAGGGTTGGGCGCGTGGAGCGCGGGATGTGGATGTGTCATGCTTGGTCTACGCCCTTTCATACAGTGTGCTTGCTGTGTTTACTACGTGCGTAGTGACTAAAGTTTGGGGGAGGTAAGTCAGTGAGTAAGAAGGTTGGGCTAGATTTGAGATTATGATCGAATCGTGGTTCTCGGTATATGTATAGACTATGAACTCTCTACATACGAACCCCATACTTCTGCAAGATAGATCTATACAACAGACATACAAGTAAGCTGACAACCCGCCTTCTCCAGACCAGCCCATCTCTGATTTGCACCCTTTGCATCCAGTGCATACATACCAAGGCGCGAAGGGCGCGGAAGGAGCAGACCTGGTCCTGGACAAACACGAGACACTCGAAGTCTAGTCCCAGTCCCGCGACACCGTACAGTACATGTTAAAACTAAGGACTCACTTAGGCCAAGGCTATGATGATGACGATGTCTGTATCGGGGTAGATGGGACCGGGATCGGAGTCGACAGAGATTGAGTCAGTGGGTATGAGCCTATGAGGCTGTGAGCCAAACCGTGGATGGGGCTTCGTATTTCGTGTGGTGGTCGGATGTCGCGTCGCTACAAGTGAACGAAAGCTGCGTCTGCCTGGCCTGGTGCTGATGCCGATGCTATGGCTGCCTATTAGTATACGTATGCGCAGGAAGTAGGTTCAGGGATCGTGGTAGTGGCTATGACGGTAGCTGTAGCTGTAGATTGAGATCTAAGAGATTGCATGCCTCTGACGAGTAGAAGACAATTGACAGCCCACTCAATATAGTTCTATCCTACTTCCGAGCAACACTCTTCATATGGCCAGAGTATACCCCTCGAACAAGAGTAACCGCACGCCATGCAGAGTAAATACCAGCCACAGACAGTACATCCAATCCATCCCCATGATCGACACGCCTACCAAATATGCCAAGGTCCTCCCAAGATCGGGATCCTAATTCGGAATCCTTATTCCCTAACCCGAAGTGAAAGACTGCTATGAATAATAACCTCTGTTAAGGTTGGTGGGGATCGGCCATCCACATGCGTGTAACATGTACCCATCAGGTTAACTCAATCCACCCTGATGACTCAAAGGTCCAGCCCAGATGATTCCAGTTCCACTGCTATACAGTAGAGCGGTAAGCATGTGCGTGGGGGGGCGATGCTCAACTACCTATGACTCGATCACATTCATATTCACATTCACATTCATTTCAGACTGATCCCAATAATATTCCAGATCTACCCCCTAAAACAAATGACGTGGGGTCGCACGTTGAGCTTCCCTTTTCCCTCTGGGTTTTAAAATTTTCAGTCCGAAGGAGGAGGGGGTCTATGGGGTCTATGGGGTCTATTCAATTCCGAGAACTACGAACTAAAAAAAAAAAAAGTCTAACTCCGATGCCGCGGGGCTATGCCGAAGACTGAGGATCTTGCTCCGAGGGGGCTTCGGATATAGCGGTTTATTTTCCCAGGTTACTGTCGTGAGATCTGATGCTTTAGTAATTCAGATGATCGAGGAAGTTTTGGAGTATTGAGCTGGGTTGGTCTGGATTTGTCATGGCAGCAGTGCTGATGCTGTGTGACTGATGCCGTTTTGCTGACGCTGGAGATGCGGCGGGCGGGCGATCTAATCTCTTGGCAGATTTGTATACTTCCAAGCTTCCAAAACTCACCGCTTGATGTCGACTGGTTCAGTCATCGATTGGTCTTGGCGTTTGGATTTCTCACGGAGAAGGAGAGGAGAAGAGTCTAGAATTGGTAGGTCCTGGAGGTTGACACAAAGCTCTTCGAGTCATTCGATCTAGCGTTCGGTGCGAAGCCATACCGATTCTCCTCAGAGAGGTTTCTTCATCTCCGTCGATCAGAATTGACAACGACAGAAACATACTACAAAAGTGTCCTGCAACTCCATACTTCCGCCAATGTGGTCCGCCAGGTGTACCGTACTCCCACGAACTCATCTCTACACAACCATGAGTCACATGAATTTGCGTACTAGTATTATCTCTTAGAGTCTATATCCCAGTCCCCACCGTATATACAGACGACTCATTGTGTCAACAGATCGGTGAGAAACCAAATCCTGTACATGTTGGACGTCCGTCATTCTGACAGACACGAAAGCACGCAACACCGCTCCAAAGCAGACGACAATTGAACTCCTTATAATCATGGCCCCCCAACAGGGCAACCGACATGATGCAACAGAAAACAAAAAAAAAAAAAACATCTAATGAGGAATACCATTATGGCTTTTTCTTCATGTGACTGCCGGCTTCCGCGGAGCCGGGCGTCCCGTCATCTCCGTCCACAAGCCGCCACAGTCGACGGATCGAGAAGCCACTGCCAAACAGGTAGATCACGACCAACCAGCCAGCCAATATATTAGTAAGATGGTGCAGGAGGTAGGCGTAGGACACGCCGTACACCGCCGAGTATACCGCGATGGCGAAGAGGAGAACAGAGGTGATGTTTTTTAACCTGGATTCATCAGTTTGGTTGCCCGTAGACGTAGCTGCAATAGGCCTTACCGTGTGGTGACTCGGGGGATCATGGTTCCTGTCGTCATAGCCTCAACAAGCAGGATAAAAGGCATGATGGACAGCACATTATGATGGGAAGAAAAGGGCATGAACCAGTGAACCACAAGGTTGTGCGCCCAGACAAGCAGAACAAGAATGTTAATCGGAAGGATCCAGAGCATCAACAAGAAGATCGAGTAGGTATAATTTGCAAAGTTATAGTGAGTCGTGGAGTTCTGGGAAGGATCAGCAACAGCTCAGAAATAGGGCTGGAAAGGCCTACAGTCTCTTTGGCGTGCCATTGGGCGCGCACACAGGTAGCTAGCTGCACAATGCAAGCTACCATGTATGCAAACTGGTAAGGAACAACCGTCGAGACAAGAATGAGCAGGATAGCCGTGTTGATCAGTCTCCGTCTCGGCGTAGGAGCAGAGAACATGGAAAGATTTCTGCGTTGATTAGTGGAAATCTAGATAGAGAAAACCCAAAAACGTACCCCTTGTCATCTCGTTTAATATAACCGGACCGGCTGTTCAGGAGACCATATATGAAGGCGAATACCGAAAGCAGAGACAATGCGACGTAGTTGATGAGGACACAAACACCCACGCTAATCATGCCGAAGATGGGTACCAGAAACCAGAAGAAGGCATCCTGAGAGCCCAATAGCAGGTCATTCTTCGTATAGTCCACTGGAGTCTCGGTGGCGTTCGTGTGCCAGTGGAACATTTCGTCGCGCGGCGGCAGGGTGCTAGATGTAGCCAGGGAGGACGCCAGCAGTGACATCGCCAGCAGCAGGATGGGCAGGGATGATCGTATGGTGCTGTCAAGGCCCTCGAGGAAGGTGATGAAGTAGCCGGTTTCGTTATACACCTGGAACTGTTTGCGAAGAACAAGGGCGATGACAAGAACCGGAAAAGCCGCGAAAACAGTCCGGTAGCGCATTACGAGCTCACCCAAGCTGCCTAGAATATCCACTGCCAAAGAAATATCAACCGACGACTCGCAAGTTGGGTCCGTCCACAGCTGGAAAGATACTCCACCCAGTGCTGCCTGTTCGCGAAGCGGGGGAGGCATAAAGGGCGCAACGCCGTGCAGGTTGACATGAACATGCTGAACATTGACGAAGAATTTCGACTCGTGCGGGTCCGGAATAGACTGGCGCAACAGCGGCGCGAAGAGCTCCTGCTGATGCCGCGGGCCGCGTCGCACGATCTTGAGCTTGTAGTTCAACAGACTTGAATGCAAAGCAGGGATCTTGACCTCCGTGAGCATAGGACGATTTGCAGGCAGTCGCATCTTGACACCAGCACTGAGCAGTCCTCCCAAGCCCACATGAGCTCTGATCACTGAGTCTGAACTGTCGGAGAACTCAGCGACGACCCATCCGCGAGTCGGAGAACGAGCCTTGTCAACAACCGCCACGAACTGGTGCTCTACTAGGTCCTCCAAGTCATACTGTAGGTAAGAGAAAGGCGTAACCCTGTCATAAGCATGTCGGGAAGAATGCGTCGATGCCGGCAGATGAATCCCATCATCAGCGGCATTCTTGCAGGCAAGGCGAGTTGAGCCGGCACTGCCACCGGAGAAGTCCATGTTCAATGAGAACACGCCGGCAAATTTGCCGTTGTGCATGGGAAAAACGCTGCAGAACAGAACCTCCAGGGTCCCGTGTTCGCCCGTTTTGTCGAAGTGCTGATTCGTAAGGAGCGTAAACTTCTTCCCTGATACGCCTTGCGGAGGGACCGGCAGCAGGTGCACGTTCGGACCGGCTTCATGGCCGAATTCGCGGAGAACCAGTCGTTGGCCCTGTGGGAGGATGGTGTTGGTGCTGTCTTCTAATGTCAAGAGCGTGCTGGGTTCTGCTCAAGCTGTCAGTAACACATTCAACAAAGAGCGCAACATCGTTGGTACCTTGTTGGGGGAGCGTTCGCTCTGCCACACTTTCCAAACCGGTCAAGTACCATTTCTTGAGAATCCGCATGCGCTCGGCTCTCGGTTTCGTCTGGCTGGCCCGGCGAACATCTACCACATCGAATAGAGATTTGATGATTGCTTTGCGGAATTGATCACACCATGTAATAGATAGATGGTCCATCCCTATCCAGACATCCGGGATGGTGGAGGTAAAAACAGTGAAACCGTGCGTTTCCGGAACGAGCGAAGATATACTGGCATAATCGGACGGAACCACTGTATCGCGCGAACCACCGGCAATGGAGATCAGCGTCAGATGCCACAGCGGATTGTTATTAGCCCATGTCTGCGAGTAAGCCTCACGCCAGTAATCGTTGATCTGTTTGTACGTATGAACAATGTCTGATTCAAACGAGACCGGAGGCTTTGCGTGCGGGGCCGACATGGTGATAATGGTGTTCACGGAGTTCGCCTGATAGTTGGCCATGGTCAGCGCGGTGCGAGACACAATGCCTCCCATAGAGTGTCCGATTAGAATGACAGAGCTGGGATCTGGCAGGCCGGGGTCTCTCCGCGATCGTCGAGGATCGTGGTAGAGTGACAGAATGTATGAGATGGCTTCATTGACGTATTCCGCCTGATCTAGCAGCGTTTGACCATGGAAGGCTGCCATGTCCTCGTTGAAATCAATCATGAAGAAATCCAGACTTCGTGTGCCCGTCTTCAAGCGCTCTTGGTCATGACGGACGACATCGGCGTAATGGCGCGACGCTTCGGCAGCCAGGGACCTAACTTGTCGGTAACTGCCGGCGTTTCCCGGCAAAAAGAGCACCGGTGCACCATTAAGCTAAAACCACGATTAAACATGAGTACTGGATGGAAAAAATTGAAGGACTCTGGGATCAAATCTGAGCCAAGAACTCACCCCGAGATTCTCCTGGTTGTACGGATCCACACCCTCTTCCCGATAAAGAAACAAATTGTATTTACTGGCAAAGCGAGTATGTTCCGTATCGAATCCGACCATGCGAATGAACGTGGGGCTCATGACGGGAATGCCACATCCATCGCCGCCGACCTGCCGTACGGTAAAGGACCGGCAGATGAAGAATAAGAATATAGAGGCGACGAGCGTGGTGAGCGCGGCTAGAACGGAGATCGGCCAGGGACTGCGGAGATGCGACGGACGAAAGCGGTGCTGGCCTTCGGGGGAGGCTTCCATGGGCAGTCGCTGGGAGGCCAGCGGGGTCATGACGGACGACGATCGGGACTCATGAGAGGCGGAGGGCGTGCGCCACAGACTCGAGTTTCTCGAGCGGGTATTGGAGGTGCCTGTGGTGTCTCGCCGTAGATCGAAGCTGGTGCCGGTTCTGGCTGCCTGCGCGCGGGATTTTTCCGGCGGATCGAGAACATGGGGAACATGGCTGGGCTCAGTCTGGATTCGAGAGACGGTGATCACGGAGTCTTCAGCGTCGTCCTCGACCGGCGAGCCAGACGAGCGTCTGTGCATTGGAAGTGGCCGCAGTCGGGATAATCATCCAGCACGTAGGTGAGACCGAGAAGTGATGAGATGGGGTGGAAGTGTGCGGTAATGGTGGACGGCGGCAAGGGGATCCGTCCCTGGAAGACGGAGGCTGGAATGCGACAATGTGCAATCTGGAGGAGCCGGCGAACGAACGGACAAGCACGACGATGGGTTGATTTAGCTGAATGAAAGTGTAAGTCGTGCCAATAATTCCCTGCCTTTCCTCCTCCTCAATCAATTGTTTGTGGTTGGTTCGAGACCGAATGGACCCCTAAAAGGAACGAGCTCGGGGTTTGGCCGGAGGACGAACGAGCGACCGACGGACGGAGGCGATAAGGAGGGGAACGAGGAGGGAAGATAGCAGAAGAGGAGGAGACCGGTGACGGAGAGGAAGGTCGGAAGAAGGTGAATAAAGAAAAAAAAAAGAAGAGGACGAGTTCGACCCGAAGGAGGTTCAATAGGAAGGAGAGGGGAAAAAAGTGAAAGCAGCAGCAACAGCAGTTGGTAAATTAGCAGCAGTAGGGAAGCGAGCGAGGCAAGGCGATGGAACTGGAAAGGTTGGTTGAGGTTCTTTTTTGGCACCGCAGACGGAACGGGCTTGGCGGATGCAAGTCGGCACGATCGAGCCACCATCGACTGTCAGTCCTAGAGTCTACGTACTGTACAGTAAGTACACCATATAGCTCTCTGTTCACTCATGAGGCAGCAGTGAAAGTCTTGTCCTTTTCCGCATCCTCCCCAGTCCGGATGTCATGAAGTCAGCGTCGCATTGCCGCTCCGCTGGGATACAAGGGACGAAGACCGGAGGGTTCCATGGGTCCCATGGATCAACTCGGCCTGACAGCTACGAGGAGAGAATCCTCTTGGCTCCCTTCTACTACATGTTGAGCGAGAGAAAGAGTTATGGGATGGAGCGCAACAGTCAACATGATCAATCGCAGGCTCGAAAAGGCCCATCCTCTCTCTCAAATCAGCATACTCTGCTAGTATGGAGTGCGCAGTCTGGACTCGCAATGAGACCCTGAGAGACTCCATCCAGGCTCCACCACCTGCCCGCAGCCGAGTTAAGTGGATGGAGAACGGGCAGATTACGGAGTCCGTTGTGCAGCACACATCAGTCCCTCAAGATATGTATTCACCATCTACTGCACGAGACACTCAACCCCGTAGTATAATGAAAAACTATAATTCATCAGACCACGCATCACCCCTGCAGGTGCCAGCCAGGCAATCCGCTGTGCGGGGTTAACCAACACCTATAAATCCAGCTCCTGCTCCCCAGTTCCCAACCCGGATGATTCCACCTCTCCACTCATGCACAAACCTGCATAAAATCCCAGGTGAGTTTATTTCGTCTTCTTATTTGGATGCTACAACACTGGCAATGCATATGAAGAGACTTCAACCCTGTGATAGTCTTCACTCGAGACAATGAGCCCATTTCAATTAAGCAGATGCTGATAATGCCCTGGGGAGACTGGAGCCTGCCTTTCTTGTGTTGTGTCCCGTGCGTTGACTGACTGACTCGGTCGAGTCCCAGGTTACAACTCCAAGCGACGGACTCATTGGCAAGCTACAATCGTTCAACGTTTCCAAATCACCCTGCTGAAGGTTCTTTGTTTAATTAGAAGCTTGACCTTTACATACTTATACTTGCAATCATGTCTCTACGGTAAACGAAGTCTTGGTCTTGTGGGGAGATCGTAAGATCGTATGGCCATGCATGATTGAAGCAGCTCCTGTCATACTATCCAAGCGTCCTGCAGTCCGTAAAAATCATCACATCGTAGATTTCGTACTATAATGTAAACATCTTCTTGCCGCGTGCTTCAGCCCTCTAGAGTACGCACGGTACCCTTCTCTGGGTCACTCTCAACAACCTCATCGTCCTTGCCGCGATGCGCCGTCACTTCCGCCATGTCCGCATCATGTGCCACATCGAACTGACGTCCCAACCGCTCCGGGCCCAAGAATGTCACCAAGATCACATAAACGAACACACAGCCCATGAAGATGCAGATCACCTTGCCGTACTGGTATCGCTTGGCTCCAGTGTCTGAAGGGGGCAGAGGGAACCGTTCTCCGATCGTTGACTCGATCGTGGAACTGGCTGACGACACTAGGTTGCCTAGCTGGTACGCTGTACCCACAGCGAAGGTGCGGATTGAGCCTGGGGACAGCTCCATCAGATGGATGGGGATAACACCCCAAGCGCCCTGCACGCAGAATTGCTCGAAGAAGGCGGCAGCCATGACATTGGTCGAGGTAACAAAAGTGTACGGGTAGAGGAGGGCACCGCCGACGATACTGATCACAATGATGGAGAATCGTCGGCCGAAGATCTGACTCGCCCAGCCGCACAGGGTGCCTCCCGTCAATGCGCCCAGGTTGGCGACGACTTGGGTGACAGTGACTGCATCAGCCGAGAAGCCGAACTGGCTCTTGAGCATGGTCGGATACAGATCTTGCGAGCCATGAGACTGGTTTAGTTAGTGATCTGGCGTCTTCAACGAACAGTAGAAAGTACACACCATGAAGTTGAAGCCTGCCATGAGCAGCACGAGATAGATCAGGAGCAACCAGTGTCGCTTCAAAGCTGTCCGGCCCTCCGACAAGAAAGTCGATGTGACTCCCCCTCGGACAGAGTTCCGAGTCCTCTGGCGTTCGATGAAAGCATCCGTCTCAGGCAGGCAGAGCCGGTAGATAATGATCAAGACCGGAGGACATGCGCCGAACCAATACAAGGGTCTCCAACCGTGCGAGGTTGTGTCAACCAATCCGCGTGCAAAAGCCGTCGCCAGCAGGTATCCAAACGCATAGCCTTGCTGGAGTAAACCGGACACAATACCACGCGCCTTCATTGGACAATCTTCAAGCGCAGTAGCCGCGGCATTGCCGTAGAGACCCCCCATGGCAATTCCAAAGAGAGCGCGACAGGCCAGGAACTCACGATACGTATTACAGAAACCTGTTCCCAGCTCCAGCACAATGAACATAATATTGTTGACAATGAAAGGCCATTTCCGTCCCCATCTGTCGGCAGCGATGCCGAAGGCAATTGCGCCCACGGAGCGGAGCATCAGCACGAGGGTGATACCCCAGGTAATATCTGTGACCGACTTGTCGAAGGCCTCTGCGAGCTGGGTGGTCGTCAAGGAAACGGTAAAGAAATCGAAGGCATCCCACGTCCAACCAAAGAAGGCGACCTAGAAATGCGATTAGCAGCGAACGGGCGGCGCGGAGGATCTCCAGTCACCTACACCAAAGAAGAGCCATTGCTTGCCACTGAGCAGAGTAAGAGCCTTGATTGGATTCGGAGCAGGGTTCATAGGAGGCACCAGGGTCGGGATTCGAGTGATCAGGTATTTTCCAATGCTCATTGACGGTAAATCATCTTCGTCCGAAACATGATGCTGGACTGCCCGTGAGGGCCCCTCTTCTTTGACATGAGACATGCTGGATAGAAGAGCAGGCAACTACCGTTCGACTGAAGAAGAGGCAAGAAAAGGGGCAGAGCACGAAGAGTGAAACGCAAGAAAAGAAAAAGAAAAGAAAAGAACCGAAATTTGAGACTCGGCCGCAGTTTTAAAAGGCCGACGTCGGGCAGGCGAATGTTCGCCGAGCAGCCATGAGGATGACAGACCCCGCGATTTCTCCTCGGGTCTAATCAAAACCTACATAACCTAGCTCAGGTGCTTTCTGAGGACCAGGTTTTGGTTAGCCTTTCGGACTCTTGCCGATCACTCACATGAGGCAGTAAAGGCTGACACCTGGGCCGAATCAAAACCATGCGAGGTAAGGAGATGGCTAGGAGGATGAGGGTTCATCTGAGTCAGAACGAGGCAGCTGCTTCTCCGCCCAGACCCTTTCCTCTTTGTTCTAATTTCCCTCATCCCCCCTTCTCTTCCATCATGATGACTGACTGTTCTATCTGAGATGATCAGGAATGGTGGCCATTGAGTCTATTCTGTCCCATTGCCAAGCTTTCCCCCGGAGGCCAAGAACTCCCCCACATTTTCTTGTTCTCCCACAGTTCCATGTCTTCCTGAACCTTCGAGTCTGTCATGCCATGACGTCTTGTTCTGCTGGCAGCAAGTGCTCTTTACTAGTGATGGTTGAATTGACCCAGGTAGGAATAAGGATTTTACCCGCTTGTTGTTCTCCTGTTTCGCACTCACATTGGCTGGCCAGTCGCGCAAATGTGCCCCCACTCCCCCAGTCAGTGCCAACGCGGGGTAAACTTGAACCGTGCCAAACCCCCCCCCATCGTCCATGCAAAATAGTGTTAAGCCATGAGTTGCCAAGTGGGCGCCCACCGAAACTCAACCGTGAGAATTGAAGCTTTTACCTTTTTCTCTTCCTCCCTTCGCACATGCGGTGTCCACTACTGCCACTTATTTTTTTTTCTCCGGTCATGTGGTGCCACGCGAGCCAATATGCCGGTGCCAGACCACAAACATTCCTACCCACTCACTGCTTCTTCTGGCCAAGTCTATGTAACATCAGCTTTAGTCCGACTGGTCGGCCGACTCACCAAACCAGGATGCCGTCGCCCGCCCACCGGACGGTTTCGCACCAAAGTCTCTTCTGAGTTTGTCCACACGGGCAGTCGGGGACTCAGGAGGCATTGGTACAGTACCTCTGAGGCAATAGGCTGCTTGTCGAGTGATACATAATCAGCTGTATCGGTACCTTTTCGGTTCGTCTAGCCAGCCCTTCCGGGCAATTGGTATCATGCCTCATATCATGCGTTGACTCAAAGACTCTCATGAGTCGGGAACCCTTTCCCGACGGACTCTACCCCCACGCCAACCGCACATGCCCATGGGCCGTCTCACAGCAAAAGCACCGACTCGGATCACTGACCAGCCTATTTCCCCTTGAGTACTGCCGAACTCGGAGATGCTATCTGGCTTTCTTATCATTGTCAATGCCAATTAACCCAGTGGTTTAGCTTCCATTGTGGGGTAATGTTGCATTTCAGCCCCCTCAGAACTTGGGTTCGGGAGCCTGCATGGCTCCAATGGATGTGATGTTGATTCGATCACGCTAGCTCGTCATGACTCGAAAGCTATTACCTGGTTTGGATGCCTCGTCTCTGGATTCATGGCAACGAGAAGCCACAGGCTTTGTCCAGATACAGGCTCAGAAAGTATCATTGCCAAGCGGTTGATGGCTGTGGTAGAAGCTTCGAGCGCCAAGCAGGTGCTTGGAGGAACATGTTTTCTTGGCCCAGTCTCGGCATGGACAACACATTGCTCGCATTCCATGAAATAACTGGCAGGTTGGGTTGAAGGACAGGCGACTGTAAGTATAACTCGTACTTTGGAGATGTGCATCGTTCGAGCTACTATACCATTGGGAGTGAGTATCTATATAATGCTGAACGGTTTGTGATGCGTTCGCCTGCGGATACGATGAGAACCGGGAGAAAATGCATATTGAATGAGTACAGCACCATTGCGGGACTGCGAGCTATCACGCCCGAAGTTTGCAACATCTATACAGAACTATTCCTTTAATCAGGACCATCAGATTCCTGCTCTATTGACCTCGCCCTAGTGACTCTGAGTCCGCCGAGCTGTTTTTCATACAGACATGCAGATATATACAGTACAAGAAATATAATACAGGGTATGTTCGTCGCCTCATCGTTTCCGGAGCCGCTTCGACATCCGTCTCGTGGTCGTAGTCTGGGAGGCTTGGAGAACAGCATGCATGTCCGCATCGTCCTCCGCCTTAACTTTGACGCCATCTTCGCTTGTTGCCCTCTTCAATGGGATAGCCGTGGCTGTGGTAACCTCTGTCTTAACCTCAACACCGTCATCCCCTCCTTCCTCATCTTTAACCTCCACCTTCACCCCCACTTTGGAAGAAGTCGCCGCCAAGCGGTCCGAGAAAGTCCTCAGATTCGCCGTGAATAGCACACTCTGCGCCCAGCCCGCCTCCTTCCCCCAAAGCTTGCGGAAATGATTTCCCACGGCATCGTACAACACCTTATTAAGAGACTTATGCGACCCCTTCCCGAACTTGTAATCCCGCTGCGCAATCTGCCAGACTGTACACATATGCCACGGTCAGTAACATCCCTCAGCCAGAGAAGCTGAAAGAAAAACTCACCATGCGTATCAACCGGCACCGCCTCACCCCACCCCAGCCCCATCAAACAAACACAGTCCGCGACTTTAGGCCCCACACCTTGCAACTCCAGCAACTTGGCATGCGCAAGTCGATACCCTTCCCTCCCTTCCTCCTTCCATTCCCCCGCGTCACCACTACCACCACCACCCAGCGAACCAGCACAACCCAACGCCACTGACTCAGGATTCCGCAACCCTTCCAGCCACCCTTCTTCCCGCTCCAGCGCCACAATCCGCGCCGTCTGGCTGATGTACTTGGCCCGGTACCCGAACCCCAGCCCGCGCAGGGTGGCCTCCACATCGACGCCCTCCTCACCGTCGGCGTCACCGACCATGGCCTCCGGGCCGGGGAAATCGTGGTACTCGCGGCCGTCGACGGTGGCCACGAAGGCCCCGTACCGCCGGCAGAGCTTCTCGACCATCTGCGAGATGCGCGCGATGTTGTTGTTGCTGCTGCAGATGAAGGCGATGAGCGCCTCCCACGCGTCTTGCCGCAGGATGCGGATCCCTGTGAACTGCGGCGCCTTCTGGCGGAAGTTCGCGTCGTGCTGGGACCACCCCTCGTACAGGGTGGTGAGGTTGGCTGGGAGGTTGAAGTAGGCGGTTAGGAGGGGGAGGATGGGGTCGTCGTCATCATTCGTAGGAGTGGATATGTGGTCGGTTTGGGGGGGAGAGGCTTTTTGTTGGTTAGGGATGGCGGCGGCGGTTTTGGGTGGTGGTGGTGGTGAGATGGTGGTCTGGGGAGGGTGAGAGGGGAGGTAGGTTCGGTAATAGAGGTGGGTGGGATCTTGCTTTAGGGATAGCAGTCGGCCGTGGAGAACGCAGCGCCATTCGTCGCTGTCGGGGACATTGTGCCATCTTTCGAAAGGTTGGATTAGCTTTGTGGGCGCTTTATAGGATAGGATAGTGCAGCACATGGGCCCTGAGCGGCGAGGTGAGAAGGGGAGAAAAACTACCGGAATGATTGTCCACAACGTAAGGTAGTGTTGATGCACAACTCGCTCAGACTCACAGGCAGCTTGCGCCATTCAGAGAAAGCACCGACTGTCATGATAAAAGACAATTGGCCTTGTCAAGCATCCCAAAAAGTTCCAAGCAAGTAGAATGAACTTCAAATCGATCAACGCTGTAGATACCGATACCGATTCTGCCGCCCACTGGGGGTCCGATAAAGAAGGCGGTCCCGACTGCGCTAACCGGTTAGGGCGCGCCCGGGCGGCTGCGTGCTTGGTCGCCGCCGGCCAGCGAGTTTTCCCTTCCCCAGCGCAGCTCTAACCACTCTCCTTCATCAGAACCTCTTTGCTTTCCATCTTCTCGGTGCGCTTGAGGTTGCACCTTTGGAAACTCACTTACTGTTTCAGGTCGCTTCTGGAGCTTGTTTGTTGTTTCCAGCCGAACTCCTGCGATCTCAAGGACGAAGGGGGAAAATCAGCAACCGAAAAGGGAATCTATTCTATTCGCTGGAGTTGTTGTTCACAATGAACGGTGATACGTATTCTGCCAGACGTGAGTACACATCCCGGACAACGTAACCCTTATTCTGGGCTCACTCTTCTAACATTTTCTATAAAGCGGAGGCGGGTCGCTCCAGGGATTACTACGTGAGTTTGTTCTTTGACATGGACAATGTTTATCTCTTGTGCAGCAGCAGCAGCTAACCCGACCGACGATGTACAGCGCGAGGAGCGTCGCGAACGTGGTGGTGAGAGGCCGGAGAGACCAGAGCGATCGGACAGAGGAGACAGACCGGAGAGAGCAGAACGGGGCGAACGGGGCGAGCGAGGCGACAGAAGACGGTCCAGATCGCCCCATTACAGCTCTCGGGGCGGCTCCCGACGCGAGTTCGAGGCCGACTCGTACTCGTCCAGCCGCGACTACCGCGCCCGCGAACGCGAGGATCGCTACTCCAGCCGCCGAGAAGAGCGCGATTGGGATCGGGATCGAGGCGACCGCCGCCGCAGAGACTATGAAGACAGATCCTCTCGCCGCGAGAGAGACCGAGACCTGTTCGAGGAGAGACCCCGACGGGAAGGACGGGACCGGGGGGACCGTGAGCGTGGAGACCGCGCTGACCGCGGCGGTGGTGGTGGTGGCGGCGGCGGCGATCGCGAGCGCGAGCGTGGCGGCGACAAAAGGGAGCGGAAGAGGAGTGCTTCGCCTCCACGGAAGAGGGAGCCTACACCCGACCTGACGGATGTCCTGTCGGTCTTGGATCGCAAGCGTCGCTTGACACAATGGGACATCAAGCCCCCCGGCTACGAGAACGTCACGGCCGAGCAGGCTAAGCTCTCAGGTAAGAAGGCCTGCCCTTTGAGTCGTGGTCGATCGCAAAACTTACGCATACAGGCATGTTCCCTCTCCCTGGGGCACCGCGTCAGCAGCCCATGGACCCCAGCCGTCTCCAAGCCTTCATGAACCAGCCTGCTGGCAGCAGCACCGAGACCTCCGCCCTCAAGCCAGCCAACTCCCGTCAGTCGAAGCGTCTTTTCGTCTACAACCTGCCACCCACCGTCACTGGGGAGGCGCTCCTGGCCTTCTTCAACCTCCAACTCAACGGCCTCAACGTTGTTGAGAGTGTGGACCCTTGTATCTCGGCCCAGGTGTCGACCGACCGCTCCTATGCTCTTCTTGAGTTCAAGACCCCCGGCGACGCCACGGTTGCCCTCGCGTTCGACGGAATCACGATGGAGGAGCACGAGGCTGCCGGCAATGGCGATGCTAACGGCTCGCCGCAGGGGCTGGAAGTGCGGCGACCCAAGGATTACATTGTTCCCAGCGGAGTCGAGCAGGAGTATCAGGAGGGAGTTCTGTTGAACGAGGTTCCTGACTCGCCCAACAAGATCTGCGTGTCGAACATCCCCAACTATATCCCCGAGGAACCAGTGACCATGCTTCTCAAGTCGTTCGGCGAGCTCAAGTCTTTCGTCCTGGTCAAGGACAGCTCTACAGAAGAGTCCAGAGTAAGTGTTTTTGTGTGAACGTGTGAATCTGCAAGTCTGACTTCTCCAGGGAATCGCGTTCTGCGAGTACGCCGATCCTTCCGCCACGAGCATTGCTGTGGAGGGATTGAACGGGATGGAGCTGGGTGACCGACACCTGAAGGTGGTGCGTGCCAGTATCGGAATGACCCAGGCCGCCGGGTTGGATATGGGCGTCAACGCGATGTCCATGTTTGCCAAGACGACATCTCAGGATTTGGAGACAAGCCGTGTGTTGCAGCTGTTGAACATGGTGACTCCGGAGGAGCTCATTGATAACGATGACTACGAAGGTATGTTTTTTGTTGCCGGTTTTCGTGATGTTTTGTGGCTAATTGCCCGCTAGAAATCTGCGATGACGTGCGCGATGAGTGCTCGAAATACGGCCAGATCGTCGAGTTGAAGGTGCCCCGGCCCTCTGGTGGCAGCAGACAGTCCCCTGGAGTTGGCAAGATCTTCGTCAAGTTCGACACGGTAGAGTCGGCCACGAATGCGCTGAAGGCGCTTGCAGGCCGCAAGTTCTCGGACCGGACTGTCGTGACGACGTATTTCTCCGAGGTGAGCAGTCTTTTGGGAAGTGTGATCTCCAACGAACTTTCTGACAAGGCTTTAGGAAAACTTCGATGTCAACGCTTGGTAATCGCCCGGTTGTTCTTGTATTGCGTCTTTCCTAAACTCTCTCTTCACGATGCTTCTTAATTGCTTTGAGGCAAGTCATGCCCCAGAACCCGAATTTGGGAACAGCCGATGCCGATGCTCAATACCTGTACTGGTTGTGGGAGGGGGGTGGTTTCTATAATAGTGGATTTTTTCGACCTAGTACTGGGTTACGATGTATCATAGCGAGAAACGATTACTTGGATCTGATTGTGTGTAGTCTGGCGTAGCTGTGATGTCTATTTTGTGGGAGAAGCTCTGCCTTATCTCTATATTAAAAGATCAGATTCTACCTAACACCCTAGAGGGACACCTTGCACAGGCTTTCGGGCTTGAATGACGAGGTTGACTATGAAAGAGAGGTTGTATTAGTATTTCCTCTGGTTTTGGTGTCTATGAGGTTCATAATTCTTTTCACATGGTGGGCGTTCTCGCTTATCCTGCTTTCCGCTGCGATGAAATATGTTCAATTGTTGTGATACTCTTCGACAAGGGGATCGTCAAGATGATACTTACTCTGCCTACTAGTCTATCTGAACTGTGAAATGATTATTTTATTCAGCATAGCCGCTGGTTTGAACCTGCTCAAGCAGTTATACACCACTGTAGCTCTAAGCAAACCCATCACTACATGTTACACAAAAGAAGGTAGGTAGTATACGTATATCACCTTGATAAGGTGACTTAACTCGTGTACTTGCATAAGATAAATGCAGAGGTTCAATATAAAGTCTCACAGATAGTCCCAAAGGTTTCCTCGACTTATTCAGCGCCTCCCAGGGTATGCACTGCAAGTATGTATTTAAAGTATCCGATGATGGCAGTAATTACCCCGCTTGCCATTCATTTTACATCTCATAGATGGATGTGTAATTCTTCTACACAACATACGTAGATATCGAATCAGTAAACAAAAAAATCATGTACTCGGTGCTATATTCAGAACACATATTAGAAAAACATGTATGTAACCTTGCACCCCCAGCGAGATAAAGAACCCCCCAAGACCCTGATAGAACAGAACTTCCATCACAAAAAGACAAGTCCCAGGCCCTGGTCACATCAAACTTACTTTAATTACCCAACGGGCGTCCAACGGCGGACTCCGTAGGCCGAACTCAAAGAGGCTTTACTTTATAGCATGCGTTCCGCGGAGGAGCCCTACATCGCAAATAAGACGATAAGAAAACCGCCTCTCCCCATATCAATCTGTACGCACAGTTGACTGATGTACGATACAACCCTAACCCCAGAGGACAGAACACCTGGCTATTGCTGGACTGGAGGTATTGTGGCAAAACACTAGCACTAGCACTAGCACCACATCAAATCTCGGTATGTAGTCCGTCACCATACATCCAAAGAAGGACTTGTGCTTATACAGAGCACCGGCCGCTACTTCGTCCATATCACCCCAGATTAAGCCACACACAGAAACGTAGACGCCTTCTATCGAATACCTAAGTCGTTCTCGGAGAATTATCGCTGACCTACCCTATGGAAATCGAACCATCTCCACTACACCAAAGAATACTCCGTGGATCAAACCAAACCAGACTAAACCCAAGCAAACCCACACGGAGACACAAACAAACAAACAAGCGAAGCGTTCTCAACGCCCATGCATGTAAGCAAGCCCGCATCTGCTCCCGCACCTGCACCAGTCGTACGGTCCCCCCATGCAATGCACCGCACCCATCATTAAGTCAGATAGAAGCAAGCGACAGTGACAGTTAAAGCGACGACAGCGGCGGGGAAGTCTAGAACTCACCATCCACCCACCTACCCAACCCCAACCCCAACCCCAATCTAATTTCCACAACCACGGACACTTCCACCGGGAGGGCCGAAGGGAGGGGGGAGGTCCGGGAGGGGCCTCCTCAAATTCTCACGCAACGATGATACAAAGCCAAGGGATAAGCGAGCGGCGAGGCAAAGCCCAAAGGAATTGTTCCTGCGGCGCGGCGCGGGGGAAAGATACCCGTTCACGTTAGCGTTTAGTCTACCGGTTGGTTTAGTCGAACGGAGGAATTTCCACCCCCTCTGCTGGCAGCTGCGTATGCTTTATTAAAGTTTGGGGGGCAGGGGAATCGAAGAACCGAAGGATTTGTTTCTACGGAAAAGTGAGGAAAGGATTCTTGGGCTTGGGGGTTTGACTTTCCCCTTCTTCTTTTCTCTTTTGTTCGCTTGGCTGGATGGATGAATGGGTGGCCGGCTCGGTTAGTTCGGCGGCGTTGGGGGTTCGGAGGGAGGGGATCTTACTTCCCAGTTCTCGGGGAGGAATATTATTGCTGAGGATGAGTGTAGGAGTACCTTTACTCCGTACATGTATAGTATTGAGGGAAAAGAAGCTGTGTTCAGAATGTAGTATAGTATACGTTCACAGTGATAGCTGAAGCCAATAAATCATCATCCAGGGTATAAGTACAGCCGTAACAAACATATGCAGTTCATACAAAATATACATCAGCCACTTTTTTTCTTTTCTCTTGACGCAATGCTCCAATTGATCCAACCCAAAAGGAATGACCCAGACAAATGCAGTGCTCCATGCTCCATGCTCCATGCTCCATGCTCAAATGAGTTAGCGTCACTGGGATCCATTACGTGGATGTGCCGGCGCAAATGTCGCTTGCGGATCCCACTCGCGTGCGTGGTTCTGCGACGCGCTAGGCGGGCGAGGCGACGAGAAGCTCATCGTCGGGCTCACGTAACGCGCCTCCTGGCCGTAGCTGTCGTGCTCGGGGCTCCGGGCCCCGGAGGTGCGCGCCGGGCTGGGGGATCGGACCACCGGCTCCGGCGTCTTGAAGGCGGGCGGCACCCCGGAGCTGTCGAGCATCTCGTAGGCGCGCGAGTCCGGCGTGCGGCGAGCGTCCACGGAGACGAACTCGTTGGGGTGTGAGACTTTCGTCTTGAAGAGGTCGGCCCATCCCTGGAACATCGATGGTCTCGCGAACAGAATGAAGTTCCAGAAGCCGACCAGCGACAAAAGAATGAGCACGGCCAGGAGGGTGGCCTGGTTAGGTAGCACGTGCTTCACCTCCGAGAAACACTTCTGCTTGTCGCCCTCCGTGGCGACCAGGCATGCCACCCAGGGGAGGAAGAGCTCGGCGTTGGCGGGAGTCATGGCCAATTTGTTGTCCATCTTGATGAAGACCACCGCGAAGAAGATGACGTTGCCGATGATGATGAGGATCAAGGTGACACTCCGCCACTGCAGCTGGATGACGCGGCGCACGCGGCGGTAGGCCTGCCGGGCGGTCATGGTGCGCACGCTGGCGCTGTAGGACGGGAGACCCGAGCTGTTGGTCGTGGGGTTCTTGTCGAAGACCGATTTGACGTAGACGTGGATACAGTACAGCATCGTGGCCAACTGCAGGACCAATGCTGCTGCAGCAAAGGCCACCACAGGCGCCCAGTAGTCCCGGTTGCTGTTGTGCACGTTGATGTGACAGGTCCCTCCGAATCGGTAGGACACCCCTGTCAAGCACAGCATGACAGTCAACCCAATGATCGGGATGCCCCAGCCAAAGACGAATGCGCCCCACATGAACTTCGTCCCCAGCATTACCTCCCAACAAACCTGAAGGTGGAAAGCCAAAGTACGGATGAAACCTGCGCGACCAGATTAGTGCTGGAGCGGACCATGGACCGAGGAAAAGATATACATACTCCACGACACAGCTACCCAGCCGCCAAACAGAAGTAACGAGCCAGTGAAAGCACACGCGACATCCGAGTACATATCGTTCGGCGTAATTGCATTAAAGCACTGCTCCGGCTTGATCCCTAGAGGGATGATGAAAGCGATCTGCGAAGCCGGTCAACATTGTCTCGTTTCTGTAACTGCTCGCGTGCCTGCGCACTTACCTCGATGCAGCAGATTCCCAATGTGAAACATATGCTCAGATAGTGACGATTCGTCCATTTCGGAGGCAGAACCGCATATGAGATCAAGAGAAAAATACAAAGAGGCAGGATGGCGACCCCAAGCCAGCCGGCGGCCTGGGTTTTGTTGGTCATGTCTGAATAAACCGTGCGCGGTTAGCAATTGCTCTCTCGTATCTTCCATACGATATGCATACCATCACCGTAGGTCCATGATGACAATGGGCACGGCAGGCAGCAAGAGACGTTGCCATGGGCCGTGGTTAACGTTTCACAATAACGTCCGTCAATGACTGAAGAGAAAGCACATCGTCAGCGCCGCACACGGGGATTGACTGGAGACACAACATACATCCACCGGTCGACGGGAAGAACGACTCCTGGTAGAAAGGAGCCGGGCATAATCCGTTCAGTGTGGTGTTGCTCATGATGTGTGTATGGGCCAATGTCAAGTATACTCGTCGATCTCAATGGAGGCAGGTGGTGGCGAGATTGTCATGTCCTTGGGTAGGCGAGATTAATAGGGTTGCCAGCAACAGCGACTCCGGACGTGATACCTCTCCACAAGAGATTCACAGCCGTGCGTTCACGGAGCACAATCGATCGATAAGGATTGAGTCACTGCATGTGGACACCGGGCCGATCGAGAGAGAGCGTGTGTGTGCAAGTGGGAGCGAACGGACATGGGGGGGGAAGGAGGGGGGAGACGATCAGATATACTACTTTCGATTTAACGATGCGCGCTGGAAGACTAGAGTATGGGACCGTCCCGGGGGTGCCACCAGGATCCAAAGATTCGGTTGGGGCACACCTCGAGTTGCCTCTTGCACATCTTGGTTACTCAGTTACTCATACTTTTTGGGAAAGGGTCCGTGTGGAATTCCCAATTCCCACTTTTCCAGTCGATTTCCCTCAATGCGCCGAGCTTAACTTCAGGGGCACGATGGAAGGGTGGAGTCGGTGCATTGCATTGCACCGACAGGCTTGCTGCGACAACGCCAGGGAAGGAAGTAGAGTTCCACGCTCCGTCGGGAATTCCAATCGACCGTCGAGGTGCATGAGTATTGATGGAAGGAATTAGACGATGAAAGGGTCAGTCTAGCCATTCAGTAGTAGTATCGGTAGGGCACAGCACAGCCTGGTAAAGCGGGGTTTTTTTCGAGGAGAGAGCGAGACCTCGAGAGAGCGAGAGAGGGTAAGATGCCATCGACGGAGAACAATGTGTCAAGGAGCCCTAAACCTGTTCGAGTTAATTCACCTGCAGCCTTCTGCATGGGTATAAACCAATGCTCTGCATCATTGGGCAGGCCAAGTGTCGACACGACCCACCGATACCCAAGGATCGGAAACAGAACGTGGGCTGTACCTCATGGGTACATGACTGACGGTCACCAATACCTTGCTCTTACGTAGGATAGTACTGTACACCTAAACTTACCACCATACGCACATGGCTGCTAGCGAGTTTCAAGCGGTGCGTGAGACTTTAAGACTCAAAGACCAAGAACTTCATCCCAGATGGTTTACTTCAATTTTCGGTCTCTTCCTAAAAGAGTCTCTCCATCCCGTTTGTAGTGGCAACCTGAAGCAGGGTTTCCCTCGTTATTTGACGCGTCTGGACGGACTTCCCTTCCCCGAACAAATCTATTATGTAGTGTGACCACCAGCCTTGTCCCTTCCATGGATCGATCCCCTTATCATCAGCTCATCTGGATTTGTACTGTACTCGGTTCGCTCCATAGAATGTAACCTTGGGGTAATATTGAAGTTCTCGCTACGGTTCCGAACCAGAGGGAGGTAGCCGACAAGGTGTCAATTCATCTTGGTTGGCCAAGTTTGACGAGCATTCTAGGGCACAAGTGACAAGATAGCAGACACTGCCAGACAGACAAGCAGACAGGCAACCAGGCATCAGGTAAACAGGTAAGCGGGAACAGTCGACTGTACGACTCAGTTGTCTCCGACTAACCAGGTATGTGACCACGACCGACCGCGTACCTTACAGACCTCCTCGTATGCGGGCAGGGGTGGTCAGCATTAACTTAGCAGCCATTTTATGATTTTGCTGCATCTGCATGGCATTAAACTTTGAGCTGGAGTAAAACTAACCCGGGAATGGAAGCCTTTCCTCCCGCTAACCCAACCTCTTCCCATGATAGGAGGAGCTGATCAACCATCCTGGTCGGGTTGCTCGGTCAAAATGAAAATGTGCGGCCTGGCAGTCTTTTCTTTTGACTTGAATTGCCCCTGTGCACCCTAACTCTAAACAGATGGTGGCCGCTGTCAAGTAAGCGTGCGTTCTTCTACCGAGCATTGGATTGCGTACTACAATATTTTCCTTGCGACCTTTGGCCTACAATAATCGAGCATCGTTAGCAGTTCTACGACATATCCTATTGAACAAGCTAGGCTCCAAGAACATGTACATACATGTCCACGTACCGTACAGAGTATTTTCGTCAACAGGAACCTAAATCAGTAAGATGTGTGACACTAGCCTGGACCCATCTTTCCCTTGCAGTCTAATATAAATGGATATTAATGGCTCTATGCTCGCTAGTCTCCTCTCCCCCCATTGTGGAATCTAGATCTTTCCCCATCACAATGTGCATTGACCATTGTTGACAAGGCTCTCGCGTACGACTCTGCAGCGACATGCTTGCCCTCGCGATTTTACCCCTCCTACGTAATCATTCCAGGCAGTCTCGTAAAAATGGAGCCTGTTGACTTCGCTGTGCAAGGCAAGGGGTAGTTACGTGGAGGGTTGACGGCTTACTGCTGGCTCAGCTGTAAGCGCAGGATGTCATTCACAGCTCGGTACTGGCCGCGTCTATTACCTGCCGCGCTGCTGCTGATCGACACTGAACTCGGAGGGAGTTTCCACGGTACGAAACGAACCTTCACCTTCACCTCAACCAAGCCCCTCGTGTTTCCCTTTACGTTCCGGCAACGGAGGTCAGCCCTGGCCTCTTAGCTTGAGTGAGCTTTTGCGCGATTGAGTATTGATTGACAGAGCCCCTTGACGGCCTTGGTGGCAGATAGTGGAGGCGAATAGCTGACGATCATCTTCAGAGTGTTGACTTGACTTTGGTTGAAAAGCCGGTAGATGGGCCTGCGGGTGAATAGGATTTTGACTTTTGAGTTTTCTGCCGAAGCTTGCGAGAGAACAATTAATCAACTTTATTGTCTCCGGTTTCGTGCTGCCCGTCACCTCGTGCTGCGGTCCCTGTTTTGCTGGTGTTTCTTGTCGCATCCTTGCCAGTTTGCGACTTTTCTAGTTCGGGGACCCTGCGACATCAGAGTCGCGCATCAAGTGATAGGCATCGCACTATGTCTTTTAGAGCACGTCTGGCCTTGGACTTGACACATAGACTGTCGCAGTCGTTAGGCACCACGGAGTATCTGTAGTACGTGGGGAGTACTACTATATTTGGCGATCAGCCACGGATGCCTATGTCTTCAACACTGACCACCTTCCATCGCCAATTCCACATCCACATCCGCATTTCATCCACCTCCAATTTCCTTCCCGCGTGGTTAAGGTTAAAAACATGTCCACAATTTCTCGCCGACCGAGCGAAACCAGCTACATGTGTCGTCATGCCGAGCGGCGCTCGCATTCTTCCGGTTCGGCTATGAGCCTGTGGCTCACGCTAAACGCCATTGATGCCCGTTCGTGGAAGTTTCCATCGAAGCTCGCAGTTGAGGTAATCGGTTAGGCTTGCCGACGGGATCTGAGTCTCTCTTACCCCTTTTCTATTCCCCTTCATATTAAATTATTAACTTACTCCTACCTTTTCCCAGACCTGTAAGGTTCTGCCTTGAAACAGGCTGATCTCGTTGCTTTTGTCTGCGATATGCACCAGGTGCAGCTACTAGTAGACTACTTATACGTTACGGCTCCCGACACGCTAATGGATCTGCAACTACCTGAAAAGACAAGACTTTGAGAAGCAAAGATGATCGCCATCTGCAAAACGCAACCTGTGCCGCAACTGCAGTAGTCTGGCAACGTCACTGCGACTGATGGGATTTCCGCGCTAAGTGAGGCATATCCTTTGTAGTTGGAAAACGCAGCAGGTGCGGAGTAGAGGGTGGACGGAGGGAACCAAATCAACAGGATCATGTCGAGGATTTGGACCTCGCCATCAGGAGCGAGTGCCTCGTATTCGGAGATTCTTATTCTTGACAAACTTCTGACTGAGCCTGTCATGCCTTGTAACAACCCAGGATTCACCAAGAACCCTAAAGGATGCAAATTAATGCCAATGATCCTGCTAAGGCTCGAATGCAGGGTAAGAACTACATTAGGATAGCCAGGTACAGTACAGTGCATGGTGTATTGAAAGGGTTGCGTTTCCTTTTTCTTCCCCGCTGCTTACATCTCATTTATGATACGTATTTACAGAGACAATGAAGCCACCAAACCAGCGGATGACAGTCTAATAAGAATACGCGGGGGGAGGCAAACTGGGCTTATTCTCGGCCAGCAGGGATTCTCACAGGATTTCTCGCTATTGTCATTATCGAATCCCACCATTTGATTCTTGTCTGCGACCACTTTCCGGCTGGCGTCTCTCGTGCTCAATTGGCCACTTCACCCCTACCAAGGGAATGCGTATCTCGGTGTCATTTGACCATCGTGGTCCAAACGAGGTGGAGCCTGAGTGACATGACAGGGCAATGATTTCGCAGCCAGCTTCTCACTCTGGGCGATCATGCGATAAGAGCAAGAAGAGTCGATGGCAACGACGGTGGACAGGGAAGCCTTCGCCTGTGCGTCGCTCTGCAAAAGGCCCAGCAAATCCACTGTTCCCTCCAGCATGCAAGCGGTCAATTGGCTTCCCTTGCAAACCAATCAGTGAGGGAGAGTCTGGGCTTTGCGTGATGGCGGCAGGAACAGGGCTCGGCGACAGGGCAAACCCCAGCTAGTCATAGGCTCTGTCTCAAACGTGCGTGCGTGCGCCCGCGGGTCTCGGACTCCCAGGATCTCACTTTCTCCGATCTCACTCAGTCAGTGCTACTATATCAATCTGCACTATAGATGGGGTTTTCAGCTCAGCACTTTTGCCCCTCTCTCTTCCGGTTTGAACTCTCTCTCCGTGGTCCTGATTTGACCGTACCCCTCTACGTTCAGACGCTGCTTCCCTTCTCAACCTCGAATCATCATCCGTTGTGCGCTTGTAACAGTGCCAACTATGGCCGCATGACTTGATATGATCTTCGTGATCCCTGGAATACCGACTGCTTTCGGGTTGGGTCTGGAACTTCCGTCGCCTGTGCAGCAGCCTCTTAAGCGCGATAGAGAGATTGAGTGGCTGCGATCCTGCACGGACTTCTTCTCTTCTACCCTCTTCCCCCAAATGCCATGCCTCATACTCACTTCGGACGGCCACGAATGACGATTCGGGTTGTGGTCCCGACGGTGCACTCTTCCACGAGCTGGCGGGATTTAGTGCTCTCGAAGGATTTGTGATACATCACGACACGTCCCCACAACGTCCACCCCAGTACTTTGTACTGAAGATTGGCTCCGAGCAGCAGGGGAGGGGCGGTTATGACTCAGTGCTATTCAGCAAGTATGGGTGTGTAGAGCTTGATGCCATCGCTGCATAAGACATGAACCGGGTTGCTCGTGTCGCGACCGCTATGTGGTAGCACCATGTGTTTTCTTGCGGGGCTGACTTATTCAAGGTTGTCGTGCCTTTGAACCTGACCTCGCAGAGGATTTTCGACAGAAAGACTATCATCCTCTCATCACTCCGGCCTCGACTTTGGCTTATTGCAGCAGCCCCTCCCCTCGACACGAGGTGGAATGGTATCGATCCTGTGCAGGTCTCGATCATCGAGTTTATACTCCGATCCAGCCAGAACGGCGGTGTGATTGCTGCACGATACGTGATCTGAAGTATTCCAGGGTTACGGGGTTGTGAAGGCCCATCGTGACAATATTATGGGGCATGCAAAGCAGGCACGTTGCTATTCGCAACTTGCCCTTCCGCTTCGTAATCCAGCGGTATGCTACACGAAGGTAACCTCATACCTGCATAGTATGTGCCGGAAGAAGAGCATCCACGTCCATGCTTCTACAGATCCTGTTGGTCAAGACCTTGGATGTCATGACCTTGGAGCAGGGTCGTCGGCGCTTCCTCCCACATACGAGACATGTACAAGCACGCCCAGGTGCACATCACATCTCACAAGCATATATCTGATCACGAAGTGCGTCACGTAGTGAGTACAGGACTGCACAGCTACATCGTTCGCGCCACGAAGGCTTTGGTACATCGACGGTGGGATCGAGGCCGGTTACACAGTACCGGAGATAAAAAGATACTCGTGAATATACGACCTCAGACGGAGTACTACGAAAGTACAAGAATGAGAGCAACCGGGCCATAGAACAGTCCAGGACTCTGAGGAGGGAGAAGATTTCAGACGATTCATGATTCGTTTCATTTGAAGCTATGCTAACCACTTCGACATCTCAAAAACCGAGTCAAGGAGAAAAGAGACCTATCTGAAATGAGAATTAGCACGTTGTGTCCAAGTCCCAGATCGGCGGAGAAACAGCAAATAAAGTTGTGGTAGAGATCAGAAGTCCAGTTAGATCATCGAGAATAGACCCAGAGACCGGGTAAGGTCCCCAGATCTACCTCTGACATAAGAGGTACCAGAAAATAAATAAAGTAAGGTGTGTTTCATCATTGTGAAGGCGAAGAGCGAAAATTTGCATTATGGCACGGGGTTTAGTTATGGGCAGTACTAACCTGGTGAGCAAAGACCGAGGGAGAGTCGCGTTGCCGAAAATGACAGCACACGAAGTCTATCCCTCGAATAGTTCAGGTTCGAGAAAATAAGGAAGAAAGCAGCATAAGCTTATCCAAATCTTCAGCCCGCCCAGAGGGCGTTGTCGTTAGCAAAATAGAAGGGAAGGTATGACCCAACAGTAACAAAAAGAAATACGAAAAACCTTCCGAGCCAAGAATAAAAAGGACGGCCGGCGTCCGTCCCGCCAAATAAGCGAACTTTTTTTTTTCTGCCAGCATCACATGACCATACCCACAAATCCACGAATTGAAGATCATGTGACCCACGATCGCGAAGAATTCTGACCCCCGGCGGATATTCATATTTGATTCCTCGACACACCACCCAGCTCTTTTTGCGTCCCGACCAGAACAACACCACCCTTCGACAACCAACCCCCCCTCCAAAAAAAAAAACAAAATGGGTCGTCTTCACTCCAAGGGAAAGGGCATTGCGTCCTCCGCTCTCCCCTACAGCCGTGCTCCCCCGGCCTGGTTCAAGGCTTCCTCCGAGCAGGTTGTTGAGCAGATCTGCAAGCTCGCCAAGAAGGGTGCCACCCCTTCCCAGATCGGTGTTGTTCTCCGTGACAGCCACGGTGTTGCCCAGGTTAAGCACGTTACCGGTATGTTGTCTGTCTTCGCAGTGGCTTGATAAAAAGTGTTGCTAACGACGGGGGGGGAACAGGTAACAAGATCCTCCGTATCTTGAAGTCCAGCGGTACGACCTCACCATCAATCTTTTGAAATCGAAACCCCCAGTTGCACCAGTACCTTGAGATTCGTTGGAGTTTGAAAATGAATTGATGGAGGAGTGATGGGGCGAAGGGACTCTGCGCCGGGATTGAAACATCATTACGTCGGCAGCATGGACGGATGGTTTGGTCTGGTCTGGTCGCTTCTCGTCCTTACTCCAGCTACCTATAAACGGTAGTTGAAAGAAGGGACTGAAGACAAAAGACGCAGGTTGAAACTACACCGCACCGTCTTGGGAGGGAATATTCCCCCCCCCGGAACCAGCACCTTTACCGCATCCTCAACCCCACACACCCCACTCCCATCAACAACTTCAATTTTCAACACACCTCGAAATCTCAAAACACTGGAGGGATGGGAAATCCCGACCCAGCATAACAGAAAAAGCCATGGTTCAATTCACTTTGCGCACTGTGGCATTTTTGTTTCTGGGTCACTTCCCAAAACCCCGTATTGCCTCTGCTTGGTCAAAACCTAGGCTGACAGAGTGATCTTTCCCCCCAAACAGGCCTTGCCCCCGAGCTTCCCGAGGACCTGTACCACCTCATCAAGAAGGTATGTCCCTTTATCCTCCAAAAAAGAGAGAAATGTGGTGATGCTAACGATGAACGTAGGCCGTCGCCGTCCGCAAGCACCTTGAGCGTAACCGCAAGGACAAGGACAGCAAGTTCCGCTTGATTCTCATCGAGTCCCGTATCCACCGTCTGTCCCGCTACTACAAGACCGTCGGTGTCCTCCCCCCCACCTGGCGCTACGAGTCCGCCACCGCCTCCACCCTCGTTGCTTAAGCGACTTGCCTTTTGTCGTTGGGTTCCTGGGTTGCGGGTTCTGGTGTGGTTGTGACTTGTCCGTGGTTGGTTCAATCTCTTTCTCCTTGTGATCTGAAAGGGTTAGTCAAGGAAAATGGGATCTATGTTCTGGCTATGATTAAGTCATCAAATATCAAAATTCTTCACGACCACTTTTGGTGCTTGGTAGATGTGTAAATTGTTGTTTAAGACGTACTGTATCTGTTGGAATATGCAAGACTACTATACATGGTATACCCAACATCTATCCATACATGCAATGCACCACTCAGCTATCAATGTCCCAACCCAACCAAGCTTATTCTTCCCAAAGCCAGAAGCAAATGTATCAAGACCCAGCAACCCTCACCTCCCTCGCAACAGCATTACACAACTCGACCCGCACCCCGGCCCCAGACAGCACATGAATCCACAACCGCTGCGTATCGCTCAACCGATCATTCTCCGACTTGACCTCCACGAACATCACCTCCCCAAACTGCCCTTTCCGCTCCGCCAAACCCCCAACCCCGCTACTCCCTTCTTCTTCTTCTTCTTCTTCTTCTTCTTCTTCTTCTTCACCAGCAGCAGCAGCAGCATTTTCTGCATCGCCGAAAACCCTCCAAACCAACAAATCCGGCACCCCGCCGCCCCTTACCGAATACTCCTGCGCGAGCACCTTACAGATGGCCGCGAGGGCGTCGCCCGGAAAACAGCGGACGAGGGCGACGAGGTCGTCGAGGGCGAAGGACCAGTCCAGGCCGACGGCGCAGGTCTGCGCCGGAAACTCGCGGGCGTGGACGGCGCGCAGGAGGCGCTCGGCGGCGCCAGCGGTGGTCAGTTCAGCGAGGCGGTGGTTGATCTCGCTGGCGCGGGTCGGGTAGAAGGCGTCGGTGTGGAGGTCGAGCGGGGAGGTCTGGTAGGGGGTCTGGAAGACGTTGGGGACGTAGGTGGTGAAGAGGATGTCGTAGAAGAGGTAGCTGAACTACTCCTCCCCCCATCCACCAAGTCAGAAGTTAGTTGGGGGGCGAGGGGAGAGGGGGGGGGGGGGGGGAGGGCGAGGCACCGGGCAAACAATCCCAAGCCAAGCTAGATAGCATTGGGCATTTCCGTTCCTTACCGTGGACCTTAGGTACGAGTAACTCAGCCTGAGGAAGGAGGGGGGGGAAGGGGGGCAAGGTAAGCATACCAAGGTTCTTACGATGCCTCCTTCGGAGTGATAGCCTTTCCACCCTTGAGCCCGGTACCAGTTCAGACACATAGTCTCGACGCGGCATTCGCCGCCTTCGCGCTCGTCGACCCAGACGGTGGGACGGCCGCGCCGGGTGCTGCTACTGTTGCCGTTGGCGGCGGATGGCGAATCCGTGGTGTCAGACACAGACTCCGGCTCGACGATTTGGATGCCTGCGATGGTGCGCTCAGCGGGCTTCGCCAGCCGCACGTGCCCGAAATCATGCTGCTCGCGCTTCACGATTTTCAAGGCGCGCTCGAGCTTCATGATGCGTTTCTGGAGGTCGTAGTGAAAGATCAGGTGGCAGTTGGGATCCTCGAGCCCCGTCTCGCACGTCCGCAGCGCGATCCGCCGCCAGTGTTTCCGCTGGGCGTCCTCGCTGCGCCCCTCGGAGGGGGTCAAGGCCCACATGTAGTGTTCCTCCAGCAGGGCCTTGCGCTGGTACCAGGCCCCGCGGCGGGCGGCGTGGAACAAGCGCTGGTCGAGCAGCTCGGTCAGGAGGCGATGCTCCTCCTGGTGTTCTTTGAAGCGTCCGAGCGGGTGCAGACTCTTGTGGATGATCCGCGTGTAGACCCATGCGGGCGAGAACCGGCGGAGGTACGCCCCCTCGCCGTACTCGTAGATGGTCTCTTCCTTGCGCTGCTCCTCCGCCAGCAGGGCGCGCCACCGCGGGTAGACCTTGTACGCGAGGTCTTTGATTCTGGTCAGGTGTTCGACCGTGGGGGTGCCGCTGAACTCGAGGAGGTTGTCGATCTGGAACTGCGTGCGCAGGGCGATCTCGAACTCGAGCAGGAATGCGCGAGTCGGGAAGATGGAGCTGGACCGGCACACGATGTAGTCCGGGAATTTCTTGCGGGAGATCTTGGCGAGGATGATGGTTGTGAGGGACTTTTCGGTCCATTCGGTGGAGCGGTAGAAGACCAGGTGGACGCGCTCGAACAGGGCGAGTGGGCCTGCTGAGAGCCTGATACAGTCGCCCGTGTAATCGAAGATCCTCTGCATGAAGTGGTCGTCTCGGTTGAGACCGTTGGATATTGTCGTGCTAGGTGTACTGTTCCAGCCCAGACCGGTCTGTTTCTGACTGGATCGGTGCAGAGCGGCAATGAGTTCATTCTTGCTCTTGCCCGGCACCTTAGCTTCCTTGGCGAGCATCTTCAGCTCATCAAGGAGTAGCAAGGACGAGGCTTCCTCGAGGGTTGTTATCTGATCCATGTGCTCGGCGAATCTGAACTCGCCCGTCAGGCGTAGCGAAGGCGCTGGGTCGATATCCGCGGGGCTTTCACCCGTGGATAACGGGCAGGAGGAGGTAGGAAGGCCGCGAGGATGTCGCAGCGAGGCTACCACCCGGGGCATGTCTGCGATATCCGAGTAATAGCCCAGCCGGTTGATGCGATGCCAGGCGGACGTCTTCCGAAGGAAGAGGCGTACGTATCTAAGAGATTACATTAGGAACCACTAACACCCTCGCCGAAAGAGTGGAACTCACAAGTACTGAGTCTCGTAGTCCAGCTCCCACCACTGCTTGAAGACTTCCATCTCCACCTCATCGAACAGATGCGCCTCCTCATCCAGCACAGTCTCCAGCGCCAGATTGAACGCATCTACGTAGATGGAGCTTCGCCCCTTGCGCCACTTGCCATCCTGCAGCCTCTGGTGGAGGTTGGGCTCGTCCTGGCTTGCCAGTCGCGCAGCCTCGTATTCCTCGATTGCCTGGCTATCATCCGGCACGGCCGGCAGGGACGATTCCAACTCCGTTTGGCTATTCGACACCGGGAAGTCGTTCTCATGTTCAATTCCAGACTCGGCTATGATAGGATAAGAGTCAACCCGGTCGAGAGTTGGTACCCCGGCGTCTTTCGACAGCGGGGCATCAGACGACGACAACGACTCAGGAGTGTTGTCCGAATCCCCTCCCGCAATTTTTATAGTCGGGGTGGCAGGCTTATCGTCAGCGACGGTGGTTTTTCTGCGCTTCGCATTCGGGCGCTGGGTATCCCAGTAGTCCAGCAGGGACATACTGCCGGAGAGATACAAGCATCGATCTTGCTTGCTCTTAACGCATGGCCCCCTAGGCCGTCACTCTGTGAATCAATGAATGTGGGCTGCGTCATTTGCGAGGGAAGGAAAAAGCGTGACGCGAGCCGACACGAAATCACCTGATCTATTTGTGAAACGGACAGGCATCAGATTTGCACTGTTTGCAAGCGAGCGGCGCCGCCAGTTGGCGTCGGCGCAAGTGGGATCTTCGGCTGAGATTCATCATCTTGTACAGTAGCTCCCCTCCAGCAAGCATTTCATCTGCTTTCCCTTATCCTGCATACATAACCTCCAATAGAATAAACACAAAAGAGCAATAGACACAGATCTCCCCCCCTTGCAGAATCAATACCTCACGATGACCGACTCCAACCCAGTAAGGAACTCCTCTCCGAGACGGAACTATGGAATGATGGCCATCCAAACCCCACACGGCGGAGCCCATGATGGAAGAGAGACAATTACAAGCTCAGTAGCTCCGCTTTCTCTCAATTTCCCTCCAGCAATTTTTCTTTCGCTGCCAATCGCAACTCTATTGGACATTCCTGTTTACAACAATTGATTTCCTTTTTCTTTTACTTCAACAACAAATTGGGAACCATAATCCCCTAACCTCACCAGTTCCCCGCAAACGGTTCCGCCGCAACCGATCCTGCAGCTTCAGCTTCAACTCCAGCAGCTCTTACGCCTCAACCACAGGATCAGCAACAGCCCCAACCTCAAACCCCCAATCCCTTCCCAGTAACAACAGCAGCAACAATGGCCGCCGACTCAACCTCCGCCAACACCCCGACCGCAGACTCCGCCGCCGCGACACCCACCAACACCACCACCGCCGCAGCAACAGCAGCAGCAACAACAAGCACCGCCAACGGCTCCCAAATCCGACCGGGCGGAGCTCCCGCCCGCGTCTACATGAACGAGAAGATCGTGCCGTATCTGCTAGAAGGGATGAAGAGTGTCGCGAAGGACCAGTACGTCCCACGTCCCCCTTGGCTAACACACAAACAGAAGAAAAAAGAGGCTAACGACGCTCACCAAAACAAACAGACCACCCAATCCCCTCCGCGTGCTGGGCGAATTCCTGATTCAGAAAAGTAACGAAATTGAGCAAGGGGCAGCAGCAGCAACAGCAACAACAACAACAACAACCACCAAAACGCCGGAGTAAGAAGAGCTCAACTCCCAGGAATACGGAGACAATAACTAGGTGATATGAATAATGCGCACATGTGATTGTTTTGGATTATACAGACGGGGACCTAAAAGTGTTTGGCGTGGAATGCGAATTATGATGATACGAGTATGCCCTAGACGCGAAAATGGGAGCGAATGCCCATTGAGACAAATCTAGAAGAGTTGGTTGTTTTATTCTGTACTGGTCAACTCTGGGGAGATGTCCCTTGGCGGGTAGTTTGAGGCTTGACCTCTGTGTGAAGGTACAGCGCTTGTTGCTCAAGAGAGTGAGGAAACACGAGCATTGGGGAGGGTCGGCTTCAACGTGCTAGGGCAGGTGCAGTGTCAAGATTGGGAGGTGTTGACCTGCAATTCGAGCTGCGCCAGTGTCGCCAGGGTCGCCAGGGTGCCCTGCTCTGCTGCGAAGCCTGGTTCAAGGAGAGGGTACTGCAACAGCAACAAAAGCTCATGGGGATCGAGCTACATATGGCCGCGGACGATTCCCGGGCTTGTTGAAGTTCCCTGCTGCGGATGTACGGTACATATATTTTCGGAGATCTAGCGTCCAAGATCGATAGTCGTCTTGAGCAATCCAGGAATGGGCCACGACTACGGACTACTAACTTACTACGTGTGTCACCATGGGCACAGGTCGCACAAGGGATCGGTAACTTGGACGACCAGGTCTCCTATGTACCTCCCGTAGAACCAGCATCACTGCAGTGCACGTAGAATGTAAAGAGCTTGCTCCATCACCGAGACACCCGTTATTTCCACTAAAATCAAACTACCTATGACTAGATGTACAGTACAGTACCGAAAGCCGTATCATATGACCTGCAGTTAGCGAACTGGGATTGGACCCGCAACAATCATGATGCTCTCTGAGTCACCACCGTGATGCAAGGAGTTCGGCCTGTCGGTCGGTCGTCGGTCGGTCGGCCGGTCGGTCAACTCACAACCAGGTAAGGTAGGCCGGGGCCCAGGTCAGATTTCCCCTTTAGATCAGTTCTGGTGCTATAACAATCAACAATAACGATACTCCGGATCAAATCAAGGAACCTACCGTTCCAAATCTTCCCAGGCGGTGCGTCGCAAGAGGTAGCCTTCTGAATTTGGGTTGTATTTACGGGAATCTCCTCTCAGGCCAGTCATTAAAGGTATCTGCACAGAAGATGCTCTGCGGTGTTTGCTTTCTTCCATGGCCATACTACAACGCACAGCAGTACACCCACGCAGACATAGCGGTCGCAGCAAAACCGCCATCGCAAGACTGTTTCCGCATTCCTTGCGCTGCGGATTTTGCTCGGTCGCGATCCAGAGGAAGCCTTCCCAGGGCGCGACGAACAGCCTGGAGCAGATCATTTAATGGTAGAAGCTTTTTCTTTTCTTTTCTGGCCGCATACAATCGAAGAAGTCGTTACGTGTAAAGAGAGTTGTATAAGACGCAATAGACGCAAAATAGGCGAACAGCTGACTGAAGACTGAAGACTGACTGAAGACTGACTAGTAGCGAGATAACGACCAAGTTTCCGGAAGGGCTGAGGAGTGAAATGTAGCAGTGCTGATCCATCTGACAATCCGAGGAATTACAACGTTAATGTGTGTAAAGATCTTGTTCTGTTCTCTTTTTCTCCCTTGCCGCCATGCTTTTTTTCACCGGTAGTTGCGCGAGCGAATTAACAAAAGAAAACATCAGTAGGTGTGACCGAGGAGCGACGAAACAACAGGAAATTCTTTTCTTGCTGTCCACGAGAATGATTTTCTGGTCTTTCTCTCAACTTTTCTCTTCACACGTGTAGACCGACGGTCGAATAGGTCGACAATTCGATGGCGCTCCGAATTCGCCCGAGGCTGACATGTGAACGTGACGATGAGTGATTCCCTTGGCTTAGATTGCTTTCCTGGCATAAGACACAACACAGAGACGTCCCTATCGTGGCCCTTCGAGCCCATTTCCATTCATCCAGGGGGGTATTAAAAGAAGAAGGGGGGGAACCATTCCAAAGAACAGGGGGAAGTGACGGGGGTGGTGAACTGAAACAAGGGGTGTGGTAAGGTGTGAAGAGGAAAGAGTGAAGGGAAACGAGGAAGAAGACCTAGATAGGCCTGGGAGGGAGAACGTGGCATGACCTCGATTCAACCACCCATGTCTGATCAGTCCACCTACCTGGTGCTGTAACGGTCATCGCCGCCACGGGGTTCGTAGGAGCGACCACCGCTGCCGCTGCCACCGCCACCGCTACCACCACCACCGGCATAGGGCTCACGGGCAGGGGGAGCAGATCCATAGCTGGGAGGGTTGGCATCGCGATCGTAGTAACCACGGCGATCCTCACCACCACCACCACCGCCGCCGCCACCACCACCACCGCCACGACGCTCCTCACCACCGCGACGCTCATCGCGGCTGTAACGGTCCTCGCGACCACCGCCAGAAGCATAACGGTCGATGCCACCACCGCCACCGCCACCACCACCACCGCGGTAACCATAGTCATCACGGTAGTCACGGCGACCGTAGTCGCGGTAATCACGACCACCGCCGTAGTCGCGGCGGTCACTGTAGGAATCATAGCGGCCATAGCGGTAATCGTCGCCGCCACGACGCCAGCTGCCACCGTAGCCACCACCACGGCGGTCATCATAGCGGTCACCACGACCACGGGGACCTCCACGGAAGTCTTCTATAGTCGGTATTAGAAGTCGATTTGTTCACACGTTAAGCAAGGAAATTCGAAACATACCACGCTTGGGGGGACCGAAGTATTTGCCAGGAGTAGGGGTTCTGGGACGGCTACGACGAGCTTTCTCGATGCTCAGGGTACGTCCCTCAATGACCTCACCCTGGAGACCCTCCTTGGCGGCATCAGCCTGCTCGGCGGTGACCATCTTGACGAAGCCGAAGCCACGAGACTCCTTGGTGTGAGGGTCGACCATGATCGAGCAGTTCTCGACGTCACCATACTTCTCGAAGAGACGCGAAATATCCGACTCGGTCAGACGGGGGTGGATGCCGGTGACGAAGAGGTTAGAACCAGTGTTGAGGGCGCCCTCTTCATCGTCATCCAAAGGAGGCTTGCGGGTATCAACAGGGGGGCTAAACATGCGAGGGTCTCAAGGTCAGCTGGTTGCCCATGGGGGGATATCGCCACCCGTGAGTGACGATGATGCTGCTTCCTCGAAGCTCTTGTCTGGGGTGGGTAACGTACCGGTCATCGACGCGTCCATTGGGAGAACGGCTGCGGGTGCGGTCGCCACGCGGCTCATCGCGAGGAGATGCGCTGCGGTCGCGGGTGAAGCGAGGTTCGTCTATACAGTTGCGAAGAGAAAAACCAGCATCGCGGGTTAGCCGTGTTATTGCGTAGTTACCCGGACATTAGCAGCCCGCTGTGAAGGCGATAGCTTTGACATACCGTCGTAGCGACCGTTCTCGTGATCGTACTCTGTAGCCATGGTGATGGTTTTCGTGAAGAAACAGAAAGAAGAATCGACAGAGGTTGAATGGGTCGAGGAGAGCGCGCGCGACGCTGAGAATTAAGAATTAGGAATGGGAAGCTGAAAAATTCAACGACCGATCACGATTGCGTTCACACACGGGCAGAGAAGAAACTCAAAAAGATGAGTTTGATTCTGGGATCCGTGAAAAGAACTGGGGGTAAAGAAAGGGAAAAGGGAAGAAAGGGAGAAGGAAGGAGGATGGAAAGGAATTCCCGAAGTGATGATGATGAAAGAAGGGGGAGGAAACCGGGAAAGAGAGAAGAGAGAGAGAGAGAGAGAGCGAGAGCGAGAGAAAGCTGAGAGAGACAGGTTCGTCTCCATCCAGTCTGGCCCGCCAGCGGCTCTGCGCCAAGCCAATCTTTCAATTCATCTCCTCTCCTCGATGTGCTTTACACCTACAAATTTCAACGCATGCAAGCAAGCAAACAAAATTAATTTACAACTTTCGATCCACAGATAGGTCACCAAAGATTCATTCACTTAAAACACCCATACACTCAACGCCCATTCATTACGCGATGCTGGCGATCTACGGCCCAAAAATGCCATTTCCCCATGGCCATGAAGGCATGCCTTAACGCCCATCCCTTCCAGTTGGCTAAACAACTGTCGACAAAAAAAAAAAAAAAAAAAAAAACACGGAACCAAATAGAGGCGAACAAAAGGCGATGTAGGGAGGAAGAAACAAACAGTTCACATCAGACAATTATCCCCATTACCTTGCTCTTTCTTACTTGAACCCACGCCAGCGTCGTCGCGTCCGATGAGTCTTTACGTGTTGCTGGGGAGGAGCTCCCTTTCCACCCGAAGTCGCCAGCGATGAGCTGACCACTTGTCCTTCCAGCTCATCCTCCTCTACCAGATCTTTCAATTCATCCTCATCTAGTTCGCTTAGCTCCTCACTCATTCCCCGCATAACGTCCCGTCCCGTCCAGCGCTCCTCATGGATGGTGGTCCCTACAGGGTCAAAGGGTTGCATATACCATTGGATGCCTCCCTGCGACAAGGGATGTTGCTGGTCGCCTGTAAAGCTGTGAGGCGGGGTGTGTGACTGTTTCTGAGCGTCGGACGGTGGATTTTCTCGTTTCGAGCTGTCTAGGTCGGTCTTCTCGATCGATCCATTCACAGTTGGCTCAGCTCCTTCCATGGTGGTAGGTTGTGAGGTTGTTGGTGCATCCTCAACGGTCTGGATCTCTGTCTCTTGCATCGCAGTGGTAGGTGTGGATCCTGAGTCGGGCACTGGCTGGGCAGATGGCTCAGTGGACTCTTCAGCAGGCGGCGGCACTTCTGCATTAGGCTCGACAGCTGCATCGGCCTTTTCAGGTACCGCGGCGATGTCGGTCCCTTCATCAATCTCCATCTTAGCAGTAATATCTTCAACCCTTGGCTCCGCGATTTCACCCAGATCTTGAGGTTGATCTGTTTTGTCAGTTGCGCTCTGCTCTGTAGAGTCAACCTCGGACCCTCTCCGGGACATAACGCTATTTTCTAGCATGAGATCAAGCTCCTTCAATTCTTGCTCGAAAGGCTTGCGGTTCAGTTCGCTCTCTTTCCTGATAGCATCTTCCAGTGCTGGTTGAATAGCTTTTATGATGCGCTTAGCCAATTTTCTCTTCTCCCGCTGTTCGAGACTGAGTTCGGGGGCACGGCCGCTGATCTGCATCTGTAGCTCTGCAGTGTTCCCAGCTGGTTGAACACCAATCTCCGTGGTGAATTCCCGGGCAAGGTCGGCAGAGAAAGATGCCACCGACGAGTAGTGGCGTTCTTGGAGCTTTGCACGGATAGACGACAGTCCTTTCTTGAAGATACCTTTGCCATCAAGCCTGCGAAGGAAAATCAGCAAAGGCAGAATTAGATAACGGAGCCAGCGGAGCTGCTTACCCTTGAGCTTTTTCGAAGATAGGCCAGAGCAAAGGGAAAATGGGGAAGTAGACCGTGTCTACAATATTGCGTAGAGTTTCCACGTCTTTCAGCTTTTCCTGTTCTCGCCTTCTGACTTCGTCGCACAGCGTCCTCAGTCTATCCAGATCGTAGCTAAGCCTCTGGCCAAAATCGATGCGCCGCTGCAGTCGCTTGCTGCCGGTCAACCCCATCGCAACATAATCTCTCCTGGTCATCTCCATCGATGAGAAGGTCTCCAACTGCAACTGCAGCCGTTTCAGAAGCGCAGCACCCCGTCTCGCTTCGCGTTTGAGGGTCCAATACTTGCATGCATCTTCAGCAAACTGCTTTCTCTGCCGTACCCCAAACCGTTGGAGCGAAGCGCCGACCGAGTTCAGGACGACCTGAGGAATCACCGGAGCTCCGGACGGTAACTTCCAGATCGTTTTAGGTGCAGTCATTCGCTTGCGCTTGTTGCCACCGACAGTAAGAGTAATACGTGGTGTATGTGTCCGGTGCGCATCGTCCTCTCCGTGCTCTCCAATATGGGAGTGGGCTGGTTCCAACGAGAGCGCTGCTGCCTGGCTGTCTCCCCAGCGGCGGCCCTGCATGGTATTTCGGTAGTACTCGATCGCATCCGCCGTGGCGGCATCAGTACCATGCTCCCTTCGCCATTCAGGCGGAACATGCTTATCACAGAAGGCCTTGAGGAGATGGGAGTCCATCACGGCCGGGGTTCCATGGCCTGACTTCATTTTCAGATAGAGCTGGGCTCGTCGGGCGCACGTTACGTGGAACGCCACAAAGCAGTTCTTGTTGCTACATTGGATAGATGCACCCATCCTCTGACGACAAATATAGCAATTGAGTTTCCAGCGGCTTCGCGGCACTTTTTCGACGTCAGTAATCGGCTCCATCAAAGATGGGTTGCCGATCGAGACTTCCGGAATCCAGATAGCACACAGAAGGTGGGACCATTTCGAGGAAGTAGTCTGTTTAAAGGCGCCCTCGGTGTTCGGGCAGAAAATGCAGTTAACGGAACCCCGGCCTATGAGTTGACACTTGCGGCAAAGCCATTGTCCTTCGGGAATAAAAGGAACACCATAGCATTCTTGGTGCACTGCTAGGTCGCATCCATCGCAGAACACAATCGCATTCGAGTTCTCGCAGTCGCCGTCATCACAAATGGCACATTTGCTGTCCTGCTCTTCGCCGGGGGCAGTTTCCCCATTGACCGCGGCGGCGGAGCTCGAACGAGGGCGCTGCGTTTGCGGGGGTTTCGGATTTGGTTTTGGGATACGCTTCTCCAACGCATACCACTCCCGTTCGATCTTGGTCATCGTGATTTCAAAGACCGCCGGTTTTATTGGCTCCAGCTGATCTTCCCTCCGTTTCGCGTTGTAGTCTTCCAGCCACTTCTCATCCTGTTCGTCCATGTCATACTCCACCCGACCGACAGCGGCATTGACCTCCCCCTCTGAGGCAACAAGGTTGGTCAGATCTAGGTCATCTTCCTGTGCGCACTCTGACATACGAACCAACCGCCGGTCATGCCGCAAGAAGAGGTCGCTCTCCTGGTAGCCTACGCTAGCCATGGTACGGTCGACATAGTTTTGCTGACCGACACCAGGTTGGTCATAGAAGGTAAACGGATCCCGCAGTCGGAATGTGGGTTTCGGAAGGGTCAGCCTTTCGCGTGGATTAGGACCGGGAGGAGGAACAGCTTTCGGTTGCGGCGAGATACCCAGAGCATGGAGGATAGCTTCGGGACGACGAGGAGGACGGCCAGGGCGGCGCTTAATTGGCGTCGCCGAATTGCCATTGGCGTGCGCTCGAATGAGCTCCGCGATCGGATCCTTGTCGCTGCTGTTATCCAGACCGTTAGGCGATAGGATTTGAGCTATCGAAGCCGACGGTGGAGGCCCATCCACCTCTTCTGCACTGAAAATCGTGAATTTGGTGTCGATGTCCAGGTCCGGATGGAACTCCTCCCAGCCCCGTTCCTCGCGTGGTTTGTACCCATCTCCTTGTTGTAGCGCAAGGGCAGCCGCGGTCGAGGAGCCGAAGCGGCCACGGTTCTGGCTCTTTTCTCGTGTCAGACGCGCAGAAGGCGGCGTGGATGGTACAGGAGGTGGCGGAGGAGGAGGAATAGGAGGCGGAGGAGGAGGAGGCGGTAACTGTACGGGCTGAGGAGGCTCGGGTTCTGGAGCTGGAGCTGGAGCAGGGCGACTGCGGGAGCTCGAGGAATTGCGTCGAGCTGCTGGCCCAGTCTTTGGTTGTCTCGAAGCCGGCTCCTTCACTTCTAGTTCAATATACCGCCCTCCTCCACCGGGACCACCTGGAATATACTTCCGTTTCTTGAGGGGTGGACCTTCCGAAGTGCTCGGATCCGAGCTCCGTGATGCCTTTAGGGTGACCTTCGTTTGGTTTCTCGACGATCTACCCGGCGAGGAACGATATTTTGACGACGAGAGCGGCGCCATCTTCTTTATTCGGTAGGAATTTGTGAGATCGGATGAAGCGGCGTGTGGTTATTTGTTGATGGACCCTCGCCCGAGCTCGCCGCTCAGCCTCACCGTGTGTGGGCGTTTGAGGGAGGGGGGGGGGGGGGGGGGGGGGGGGGAGGGCAGAAGGGAATTGTCGTAGGGAATCACAACCAACTAGACTGCGCCGTAAGACGAATTATCACCACATCAGATAAGCCAGATAAGTATAGCATGACTCATCGAAGAAAGGAGTTCCGACTTGCAAGCACGTTGGGATGGAAGGGCGACAAGCGAGTGGAAGACGCGCGACGACGAAGACCGCGAAAGAGACAAGCCGGCGAACAGCAACGGACGGGCTGGAGAGTGAATGAATGTCACTCACTCCGGGCTTATCAAGCCAAAGGCGGAGAGAGACAGACCCGCCTCCCTTTCCCGCGCAGGGGAATCTCCGCCGCCCGTCCACGGTCCCCTTCCAGCTCCCCGTCCGTCCTTCCATCTTCCTCTCTACTAAACCACCACAATTCTACACGGTTTACCCCGTGCTGGAAGACAAAAAACTCCTCACGGATCGTGATCGGTGATCGATTGGACACAAGAATGAGTGGACCCGGCGAAGAGCGGGGGTACGTTCTATTCTCTCCATGCATGTCCCAATTTCCCCGTCCCCCCAAAAGCAGCTTCCCCAATAGCCATTCTCCTTCCCTCTCGTGCCAGCAGCATTCTTGGTGGCTGACCCATCCGGCTCATTGTAGCAGTACCTGGCGCGGAGGCCGCCCGTACGAGCAGAACCGCCACGCCGCGCAGAGACATTCCTCCTCCCGAACAATGAGCGCCCATGGCAGCTCTCGAGGAGGGCCGAACACATGGAACGATTCCTCGCGCGAACAGCCTCCTCCTCCTTCCTCGGGACCTCGGCAGGAACAGCACGTCCCCGTGCGCAACTTCAATGCTACAGAGTCGAAGGCGGCTCTCAGAAGAGGTATGCCGGATCGTACTCGGATGTTCTCCCACGTACAGTAGCTCGTCGAAAGTGCTCCAGCTGACAACCTACTCTTTTTTGTTTTCTTGACTCCGCAGGACCCGGAGGTACGAACCCCGTCACTAGAAACAATGCACACGGAACCCATGTCCGGAGTTGAACAAAACGAGAAACTAACCCGTGCACATCGTCCCAGAACCGAGACCCTTCTTCTATAAACCGCAAGGCAAGGACACGAACAACCGGGCTAGCGGACCCTGGGGTGCTAAACGTACGTTATCCCTACCACTCTCACCCGCGCAGAATACTACTACACACTTTCCCCAAAATATTTCTGAAGAATCTGTCTAATACATGAACCCAAACCAACAGCGAATCAAATGGCCAACGGCAAGGATTTCTTCCTCGAGCTTCGGAAACAAGTGACGGCTCTCCGACAGGGCAATCCTGTTGCAGGTGGATGATTCTTTATTCTCTCAATTCGCTTCACCTAGGAGAAATCCTGTTACTCACCGGGCAGGCCACAGGGTATGCCCGCTGTAAAAAAGCTACTGAATGCTTAGATTACACCAGGGGACGGTGGTTTCACATTATAAGCTGGGAGAAGAAACTCGAATCCTGCTCTTCATGTCTATATGTGAGGAGAAGCGCCTCACTCCTCTCTGGTCACTGCGCGAGATGACTTGGCGCGTCGTTGAGACTCTACCGGTTGGAAAAAAAAGAAGGCTTGCAAGCCGGGATTGAACAGCGGCCTGGCAAACGATCATTTCGATGATGCCGCATGCAAGGCCTGTAGGAAGCGGGGAAAAGCATTAGTTCTGTTATGAAACCAGGCAATGCATTCAGCTGAATCACTCTCAACCCTATTTATCCAGATTGTGATGCAATGTCCTCTATTTCCATGGTCGTTATCAACGCTCTGGAACCGTTATGATACATGATCAGCCGTAGTGACGGAAAACCCTAGTTTTCAATATACCTACATAAGCTCCGAGCAGGGAGCTGAAAGACTTGTAATATACAATGGCTATGACTAGTGTACAATAGTGCAAGCGCGATACTCACGAATACACCCCTATTATTTTACTCCTTCAATTCCTCCTTGATCCAACCGCCGGGTCCCCAGAAACCTCCATCCTGCGCATTAGAATCGTCAGCAAGAGACCACTTTCTGAGCGCATGAACCGAAAGATCCGTGCGCCATCCGGCCTCGTACATCTCCATACCCGCCCACGCGATCATCGCCGCATTGTCCGTGCACAGATACGGCGGCGGGGCGTAGAGCTCGATGTTTTCGAACCCGCGCACGTCCAGGAACGCCCGGAGCACGGTCTTCAGGAACTGGTTCGCCGCCACGCCGCCGCTGATGACCAGCGACTGGATGGGCGTCTCGTGGGGCTTGTCTTCGAGCGCGATGATCAGGCGAGAGGCGATGTGCTCGAAGCTGGTGCGCATGGCCGCGCGGGCCAGGGCCTCCCGCTCGCCGTCCGCCCACCCCTCGCCGGCCTCCTCCTTCCGCCTGATCAGTCGCTCGACGGTCGGTTCGATGGAGGTGAAGCTGAACGCCAGATCACGGGTGTTGGCGAAGGGCGTCGTGAAGGACCAGCCCCACTCGTTCGGTTCGGGGGCCCGGACCTCGTCGCGCCGGGTCGCCGGCGCGCGGTAGTCGGCGTGGTCGGCGCGGCCGTTGGGGAACGCATATTGCTCCAGCGCTTTGGCGTACACGGAGTGCTTGGACGTCTCGATGACCGAGTCGGGCAGGATCAGCCGCGCAGCTTTGTCGAGCGCGGACCCGACCGCGATGTCCAGCGTCGAGGCCAGGATCTCGTGATTCGTGAGCGAGGTGGATTTCACCAGCATCGTGTGGCCTCCCGAGGCGAGGATGGAGATGAACGGGAACGCAGGCTTGGCCTGTTCAGGAACTCCACCGTCATGATGAGAGCTGGCGCGCTCTGGGCCGTTTTCCGGGGTTTGATTCAGGAAGTGTTGAAGGTGCGGTGTCACCAGATGAGCCTGCATGTGATGCACACCGATGAAGGGAACCTGCCATGCCACGGAAAGTGCCTTCCCCGTATCCAACCCAACCAAGACATTGGTCCTCATGCCTGGGCCCCGCGTGGCGCACACGATGTCCGGTTTGCGTCGCGGTTCGTTGCCATTTGACAGTGTAACGAGCTTGTGAAGGGGGGTATCGGAGGAGGGGGCAGGTGGTAAACTGGTGAGCGCCTTGTTGACGAGCTTCGCGAGGTTTTCTTGATGGGACTCGAGCGCGACAACGGGATGAATGCCCTTGTACGCCGTGGAGTCGCATGTTACTTTCTCATGGAAGTGGATCTTCGCATAGCCTTCCTTCTTTTCGACGATTGCAACCGAGGTGTCATCGCTGCATAAAGAGCTTTTGTCAGATTACTGTACTTCATGCAATGCAGTATACAAGGGACCTTGAACGAACCAGGACGTCTCGATGGCGAGAGTGAGCAACCCACGAGCACGGGGCAGAGGACAGCTCCTCGCAGCGGCTCCTACGCTTCGCCGTAACGCGAAAGGAGATATTCTGGAAAGTATTGACATGGGGTAAGCTGTGGGCAGCGCATAGGACAAGACAAGATTCTATCGCCCGTCAGCGGCGAAAGAAGCGGCCCGGAGGTTTCCTCGCACGGGCCACATGAGCCCTGAAATGCTGCCCTAACGGGACCGAAGAGGAAATATGTCTGGCGGTCAGTAGCAATAGGAACCATTCTACTAATTGTGGTCAAAACAAATCTAAGTTCATATTTGATAGGCAAGGATGGTAGTGAGCTTAAACGAATGTCATTGGAATACTCCAGGATATGCCCGTATGCTAAGTAATTGGACGCCAAATCATATCATCACGTCATAATCATAACAGAAGTCATATACACGCCGAGAGACTGCACTTCAACTCTCTCTTTCAGGAAGCATCAAACTCATATACCCTACCGGCCCTGAGATCTGACGCCCACAAGATGACCTCAGATCAATACCAAGACCCACCCTCGTCCTTGATATACAAAATCGGCATGTCAAGGCGGTGTCGGGGTTGGGTATGGGCAAGTTGTGCGCAAGGTCGAAGTTAAAGCTTTGATCTTGCCCTGACCCTTCTTGGTGAGCATTTCTTGTCGGGGTGCTCACCACTGTACCATTCGTCTAGAAGCTCGGGAAGCCCAGTTTGAATCGTGTCCAGTTCAATCCCGTACGACCCAGCGTCGTTCCTCCCTGGACAATTTGGTGTAGGTGCCATAATACTCCTCTGGATTCTCAATGGGTGTCACACAATGAACAGTCGGAGTGCCCTTGAACTGAATCCGTTTGTCTGAAGCACTTGGGGCACCTGGCGCGGAGTGTTTTTTGAGAATGCTTTTGGAGGTGCAGGAGTTGTTGTAGCCGAAGGACGGCACCTGTAAGGTCGAGAATCGCTTTGCACTGGGACTCGCCGGGGAGATTGGCGTTCGGGGAACAGCACCAGGCGACTTGAGGGGAAACGACGAACGAGAGGCATTTTGCGCCGCAGAGATGCTCAACGAAAGCTTAGGCCGGGCGTACATCTTGAATAACAGTTGACAGAGGGATAGAAGGTGGTGACGTTCGTGCGATAGATGTAAAGGACGCCCTGAAAATTCAATACGATAAGTGCAGTGAACCGATTGGCAGCAGAACTTTGATCAACAAAGTGTCCACTAAAGCAGGCGTGTGAATGATACTATTATTTTTTATTGACGTCAATGGAGAAGAAACGAAGAAAACAAATAGCTTGCTTGGGCCAGCCAAACGAACTAGACAAAGACAAAAATAGAACAGGAAGAAGAACTGCACAACCTCAAACAGACGGCGTGTCAGGAAAGAGAAAGGGTTCGAATGCAGGCGACTGCTGAGCGGCTATATAGCTGTCGATGGCCTTCAGTCAACCATCAACCAGGGGAGGGTAGAGATAGAGAGAAAGAGGCTTCAGGCGTGAGGGGGAGGCAAGGTGGAGGCGGGGCCAATCGCTGCCGCTCATCACACTCTAAGCGCCCAGCAACTGCACCACCAAGCACACAACCACTCCTCCATCACGCACTAGCCAGAAAATGCAGGCTATGAAAAGATAAATCCTTGCCACCAAAGCAACTAACGGTGTGACCGCCGATGACGGTCTGTGCAAGGTTCCTATTCGGGAATCGACTCTGCGAAGTCCCCAGATCAACTAGTCGAATTCCCGATAATCATACGGGACATGGGATGGAAGTCAACTCTGCAGAAGCAGAAACAACGAATAGGATTGGCTTCTGTCTCATAAACTTTGGGGGTGTTGCTCAGTGCTGTTACACCTGCATAACGGGTACATCGATATCACACCTTTCCATGTGATGGTTGGCTTCCATGAACCATCACTCGTCCTTCCCATAGGAATCCCACGCATAATCAAACTTTAGCATGCCGGCATGATTGTTGCCACTATCCCGCACAACGCACAGAATTAGCTCGTCTTGCTGAGCCACAGATATCCTGGGGCCTTATGAATCTCTATTTCATTCCAAGGGAGCTTTATCGGGTCTGTGTTTTTGCATCAAACGGACAATCCCATGCACTGTGGTATGGGAGGGCGGCATCATGCATATCCATTGCTGTATAAAGGATCCCTGCTTCCCTTTTCACTATCCTGTTGTGTACTCGGGCAATTTTTCCACTCGCCGAAGCGAGTGATGGTTGCTGATCCTAGAATGGGAGGTCGGTATCTCATCCAAGAGTCACGTTCATCCACTAACAGGTTAGTTACTCGTAGAGGTGAAGTAAGCCTGCTCAGATGGCATGTATTGGGTCGAAAGCCCATGTAGACGCACACTCATGGCGATCAACCGACTCCATTAGCCATGCTGATCTTCACCGGAGGATTCGGAAGTTGTCCGCCTGAATAACACCCGAAGCTGGATTCTCGATGTACTTTTCTGTCTTGGCTCCTCGTCTATGACGGAATCATTGTCGCGGCCCACCGTTCTGTCTTCGTCCAAGATGTATTTCCACTTTCCATCCGGCGTCTCCAGTCTATCAAGCTTATACCTCTTGTCGAGATCTGCAAAGTGCTTTCGTCGTTCATCGTCGCTCCATGCATATGTGCCCTTGAAATCATCCAAGATCCCGCTCTGAGTTATCCAAGGCATGATGGAGCCGATAGATCGTGGGATCCGTGGGAATCGGAATCGATACCGTCTAGTAATGAAGACTGATGCCACAATACACGCGTCAAATACGACTATTAGCATGACACAAATGAATGACAGGACAGATGGGTAAACCGCCCAGGACATATGGTATATGATGCCATCCTTGATGCCGGCGGGAGTATTGAGGTGACGAAAATAAGCGTCTCTCTTGAGGGAGAGATCGGTAGCAAACATGGACCGGTAGACCGAGCGGGCAGCAGCTTCGAGTACACCGACGTCAATGTCTGATGTATTGGAGTTCATCAATTCGTAAAGACTCACTGTCAGGCTGCCGAAATAATCAACCTGAGTAGAAGCATTTTGTTCCTGGGACGAGCCGTTTGTGGAGACAGGACTAGATAGTCTGTGGTTGTAATTGTTAAGATTTGAGGTGCCGTTCTGTACCATCGGACCATCGGCAATGGTGGTGTCATTAAGTGGTATATGGTTCTGTATGAAGCCTTGCGAATTCCAGGCCACTGAAAAATTCTGCATGACGATGAACGATTCGCAAATCATCGCGACCGTGTTGGCACTAGTTATCTGGGTATGGTCGCTGTCGCTTGGCTGGGCCACCACCAATATAGTTGGCTTATGGCAACCTTCAGCTGCTTCGGTAGGTGTTGAGGCGAAAAAATTGACCAACATACTGACATCCTCCACGTTGGTTGTATCCCGTATTGCGTTTATTTCGCATGTTATACTGGATTCGTTGAATGGAGAATACCTCCAACGGCCAACATTGGAGCCGGGGTCTTGGGTGAAGTTATCCGCAACCGATAGCCCTCGGCAGAGTATGTCGGCACCCACACCCCGCAAAGAGCCACCGATAAGCCAATCCGAAGAGTTGTCGGTCCAAGCGGGAAGATAGGAGTGGCTGGAAGTTGTCCATGGTAGCAGAGAGGAGCCACTATAGATACTCGTCCGCATAGTATCGAGTTCTGGAAGCACCGATGATGGTTGTCTGATGGCGAATGACTCATAGCTATACCAGGTCTTCATTTCAGTATCCGCGGTCGTTGGGCCAAGGTCATGATGGAACAATCCGTTGACTAGAATACTGAGTCCGGTGTTGACAATGCATGCCACGCCCACAAGCCCGAGCAGGATATGATTATAGTTAAACCAATTGAAAAGTGAGGCAAATGGGTTCAATGACCCATACTCAAGCAGTAAAGATGAGGCAGCAGATGCTCCTCCCGTCTGAAGGACTGCCCATGGTTCCAGAACGCTCAGATAACGGTATATTGAGAGGCAGATCGCACGTATGATAGACGCGATTGATGATGGAATCAGGGAAAATAGAACCCCTATGCTGCTTGAGCTGACGAAGGTCAACGGAAAAACATAGCCATCTTTCACACACAATGCGATCACAGTTGCAAGACCAGCAACTGCCGCAGCAAAGATGAAAATTTCAAGTCCAAAAATCGGGATCAGGAGGAAATGAGGTCGTGGATCAGAGCGGGCTTTTGCAGCTCTTCCTGGGGAGCGAGGCACTATTCGAAGTCAGTACCATTTTTTGACAACGTGGAAATCATGACATACCATGCGATGGCTCGATGCAGATACAGGGAGGTTCTCTCTCCTGTTGCCAGCGGCAATTGTAATTCTGAAGGATAGATCGTAACTGCCTTGTCGACAATTCATCGAGATTCATATGCGAGATATGCGAGATATCGATAATGTCTGCCATGATGCCGCACATCGACGCAATAGATGCAGGATCGCCTCGAAGCAGGTTTGGGCGGCGTGGGTAAGCGTAGGCTAGGTATAAGATCACTATCACGCTCAGCGCAAGGATCGCCTCAGACATGAGGGACTGCCACGGTCCAACCATTATGGCCATTTGATGCGTCACATGAGACGCCTGGACATAATTAGATTGGGCGCAGACGTCGAAAATCCGGTTCATCAACGGTACAAAGGCTTTCTGGATTCCTCGGTTGAGCGTCGAGATTAGAGTATCTTGAGAAGCAGCCAGTCCGACCAATTCCCTATTCCAAAATGAGGTGCCATTGTTTGCAAGTACTTCTGACAAGATGAGGTTTTTGAAATGAGTCGTATTCAAGGATACCCCGGAAACATTGCTCATAGTATCTGAATGCAATGCGGTGACGGATAACGATCCGTTAGCCTGGAGTGAAATGCTGGCCTCCGAGGTCCGGTAGACAATCTGGCAGCCAAAGCCACTGACATTATGCGTGTAATCAGAGCCCTGTGAATTCGACCGATTGCTGCTTACATTCTGGCTGGTTTGGTTCAAGCTGACTTGAAGAACGACGCCCACAAGGTCAATAGCAGCGCACGCATCATCGAGACCTGATGTACTTAAGACTGGCTGCCAATGCGATATCTGGAATGAACCATTTGTGGCTGGTATGGAAATTGCTTCACTCAAATGCATCGAGCAATTTTCTGAAGTTGATGATGCAACGTTCAAATCCCATACGGCCGATCGATCATATGGCGAAGCTGCCTCTGAGCTGGTTTGATTCGTCAAGGCATCGATGACCAAATCATCCTCCACTTTCAAATCAATACAATACAGCTCTGCCCAGTAGACAGACTGGGTGAGTTCCCACATCGTCGTATCATACTGAATATCCCAGGGGATATTTACTGGCGCCATTGCATACTTATTCGAATCTGGTTCATCGTAAGTCAGATAACGGTGATCCCGAGAGGCTGTGTAGTTCACTGTTGAGTTGTATGACACGGATGCTTGCCCTTCCATATCGATCAACTCCGGCCATATCTCGAGATGTTGACTGTTGTAGACTGTGGCATCATCCATTCTGAAGAGACTGCTCTGAAGTGTGGGAAACACCAATTGCAAGAGGACACTCAAGATCGAGATGAAAACTGCCATCCAGTGTCGATTCCTGAATGCAAAGAATGGGGCGGTGGTGAAATGACCAAACTCATAATTGAGCAAAAGTACCTCGGCCGACACTCCGTTTGGCTTGGAAAGTTGAAAGTATGGCTCTAGACGAAGAGCATCATACTCAACGACAGACCATAGAATGGCCACAACCATGCCCAAAATGCTCGGGACATAGGTGAAGATGAATTTCCGGGCAATGGTGATCTCATCAGAGTCAGTGAACACATCAAGTCCACCTGTGTCGTTACCCCACTGCCGAAGGACTTCTGTGACCATCACCATGGCCGCCATTAGGCCAGCCAAGGGGAACAAGTACCGACGACGCAAAGTCTGAGGTAGCCATCCTGAATTCCGAGTCTGAGGAACATGCCCGGTAGTTTGTGACATCGTCCAACTTTATCAGTCTCCTCGAGTCAATGTGGTATCGATAAGCGGAGTGCTGGTGGGCATCAAGAGCTAGCCAGTACAAAATTAAGACCGAATCCACATGGCTGTCCGTCGGAGTGTCAGGATCAGATTTTTAGTAGCATAAGTTTGGCATAGCCATTTCAATCGTCTAGTCAATCAATTATCACGACAACCCTATGCAGCAATCGATCTATAAAGAAGATACAGCCAGGTTCTTTATCAAAGAAGGCCCATGGCAGCATGTAAAAGTGAGGTTGACGGGAACGAGATAAGGCCGAACTGGACTGTGTCCAGGGAAATCTGGCCAAGCGCCGAAGAGACCTTAGATAAGTCTCAGGACGGGCGGGTGGGCTGCGTGAACTCCTTTAGGATATCATTGGTGCACTCCTGCGTGGATCCCGCTGGGGCTAGTGATGCGTAGCTGTGAAATTCTGCGATGATGATGGGACGGGCTGCGCATTTCGACCAAAAGGCTAGGGCCTCTGAGTGGAGGAACGCGATTATCTAGACCATCAGAGCTGACCTTAACAAATATGAATATGGCGTTATGGTACTGAGGTCATAATCCTACTGGGTCGAACTGATAAAGACCTTGGACAAGCGGGCTTGAGAGGTCCTAATCCATTTCTTCGCCACATGTTTCGACAGGGGTTGTGGGTCGCGGGATTCGAATCATTCAGTAATCGTCTGAAATGAAGAAATAAGCATTTCGGTTACAGGAAGCGGGAGACAGTGATTGAAATAAACACGGGCAAGCAGGGGTATCAAATCGTTAATTCGTTATGGTGCGTACCCCAGGTCAGTCCTCTTGGCATCCAGTGATGGTCAACCTGAATGCTTCAGTGCATCCAAGCAGGCAACCTCACTCCAGATTGCTTATTTGGAGAGAATTATTTGAGTCTGGCCAAGTTCTTAAGCCTCGCGGCATAGGCTCACCCGCTAGAATCTGCCAGAAAAGGTTGAGTTTGACACTCATGCTTTTTGAAGAAGGTCTGGATGCATGCTCGAAGTAGGCTTGCTCACGCTGGCCCAGTCAAGTTCCACCGAGCGAAAATGATGGCTTGATGACCACAATGACATGATCGCCAGTGTGTTTTAAGCTTGGCTTAGCTTACTGTGTAGATGGAGAAAGGTCCACTCCCGGTGGCCTTGATCGTGTTCTTAGCCCGGGTTTCTAATCTTTGCTTTAGTGGGATTGAAGTCGACGGACTGTTGTACTGCATTGCTATCCATGCTGATTTGCTTATGCTTTCAGTAAAGAAGCAAATCAAGGCCGGTAAGCCATCATGGGGTGTGGCGATCAGAGCTACCGTGCATAATGTAGTTGCTGGAAACTGGCAACATGGTTGTTGACCTGTACGGACATCGGACAGCCAGCCATGCAAACAGACCAAAGCCCACGGGTCAGGCGTCCAGAATGACAACGAACGGCAGCCACAGTCGGATGCAACTCCCCTTCAAGCCTCAATACCTCCCCACCAAATGTGCCGCTCTGCAAATTTCTGGGCTTTGGACTCGGATCTCATGAGGCCCAACATACATCACTTTCTGGATCCATGATTTGAGGTTGACCGAAAGGCCTCGATCGCGAATCAAACAAGGCTGGACAAGGCTGGAAAAGGCTGGATCGGGTGACGTCAACAGTCTCCTTTTACAGTTTCCTTAAACTAGACTTCCCAGGCATCCGGCCCGCAGAGAGCCAAATCGAATGTTGAAATAAAACCCAGTTCACAGCGTCCCTGCCATTTTGACAACCTATATCGCTGCCTGCAATTGTCGGTCTTTCGACACAATGGGCGGTCTTCAAAATCTTCTGGAGCCTGGAGGTAAGTTATACTTGAACTTGCAATCCATGGGATCTCCGCAGCATCCGAATAGTGACTGATGTATATCCTACAAGTACAGCGATCGTCGCGGTTTTCACCACGGGTACTTTGATCAACCGACGCAAGCATGTCAGGTCGCCGGAAGTCCCCAGCGTGGAATCACCGTTGCTTGCAGATGGTCTTGAGGACGTGAAGCCAAATGCAGACGATGAACGTTCGCTCCGCAACCGCCGGACACCTCAGTCTCGTCTTCTAGCACATTTTCCTTTTCTGCTGGAAATCTTGTACTGGCTGCTTACCTACTGGGTATGATATGATATGCCTACTCACATATGTAGGGGATAAATTCTGACTGAACATCCAAGATCTATCAAGGGCTGCGGGCGTTCTCCGCCCGAATGATTGCCGGCCACAAGGAGATCTTCGACACAGCTGAGCGCCATGCTATTTCGATCCTTCACCTAGAGCATTTCCTCCACCTTGACGTCGAATTAACGGTTCAGAGATACATCCTCAACGAGATTCCGTGGCTCATGCCCTTATTGGCGCGTGTATACTACTCGCACATCGTCCTCGGCGTGGTATTTGTGGTTTATTGCTATACCTTCGTCCAGCGCGACAAGTACCAGGCGCTCCGGCGCACGCTGGCATTTGAGAATGTCATTGCATTTACGATCCTTACTCTGTGGAGGTGCATGCCCCCGCGTCTCCTCCCCGAGGAGTACGGGTTTGTCGATGTCCTGCACAGCAACAAGGGCGGTTCGGCTTGGACGCAGAACAAGTTTCAGCTCACGATCGCAGCGATGCCTTCGCTTCACTTTGGAAATTCCATGTTCATTGCGCTGTGTCTGCTCAAATTCAGCCCCCATTGGTACCTAAGGGTGATCGCGCCGTTGTGGCCTATGATGATGGGTCTAACGATCGTTGCGACCGCCAATCACTTCATTTTGGACGCTGTTGTTGGTGCATGTGTGGTGCTCGCCGCTTTCAGGTTCAACCGCGTCATGCTGAGTCTGCTGCCGATAGAGAGAGCGGTGTTTAGATTGCTTCGCCTAGAGAAGCCTTGATTTTATACAGGGCGACGGGATGGTTGGGTTAGCCATTGGACTTGAGACCTATATATTATTAGGGATACATCGTCTTTCCGTGATGATGCCATCGATATGTATGAGTATCGCACTCACAAACAGAACTTTTAATCACAGACCTTACCGTGTATACTAAGAAGCTGGACTGTGCTCTCTGCAATTGAGACCTCGGGTAGACTGTAGCTTATTAGTCTGCAGCTAAGCATTGCCAAGTCTTGAGTATATCAGAAGAAGTAACAAAGCGTCAGTAAGCATGCGAGCGAGAGGCGTGCATTTTGGTGTATAGTACGGTAGTACATGTGCGATCGATATAACGTGGATTTTGAAGCTTCGTCGACGGTCGTCGACAGGTTATTCGCGACTACTTAGTATGGTCACTTAGTAGCAACCCTGACATTTATTTGTACAAGTCGAGCCGTGCTGAGACATTGACACTCATGATATCACACAGCACAGTGTCAGTTTAAGGCTCATTTTCATCGCCTTTCCCCATGGGTACAGATTGTAAACTCCGACGAGACCTTGTGGTTTCAAATGAGCACGTTTTGCTAGGACCCTAGGTAGTACTAGTAGCCGCCAGTGTGTATTGGTTCTCCTCAGAATGACTGAATCGAGAGGTTTAGTACCTAGTAGAAGTTGAAAAAAGTATCATGTCGCGTGATTTAGCCCAAAGAGGCAAGTCAATGCCACGCAAAACGAGACGAAATCAAGCTGCCACGGAGCCCCGAGCCCCGAGCCCCGAGCTGGAGTCCGTCCCCCTAGCTAAGGTAGGTAAAGTAGACTAAGTTACCTACATAGTATTAGGAGTAGCCCGCCGCGGCACTTGTATGTACTGTGTCTGTACTCTCCAAGTTGGTTGCACTGCAGGAATCCCGTCCGGCATTGATAGTTATGCTACAGTGCACTAGTGAGCCTATGGGGGTGTGAGTTGACTCCAAGGGATTGCGTAAATGCTAGGGTCGGAACTCAGCAGCAATAGATGCGATGCTGGAGCTGACCTCGGAGCTGCTCCGCAAGCATTGAACCCTCCGTCCATCCCCCCCCTGCACAATTGCCATGATCACTGCATAATCGAAGTAAGTTATAGGTGTTTAGTATCGGGAGTAAGTTGGCCTTAGCTCCGGAGCAGAAGTGTCCCCGTATTCCTTGGCTCAGGACTCGAGCTATTCGGAGCAACTGCGACAACTCCCAACAGACTGCGAACTAAAGGCCATTGTTGTTCGAGCTGAAGTTACTGCTAACCCAGGCTTGTTGGAGCCAGGAAGAGTGATGACCATTGCCTGCCTGCTCAGTGCTGGACCTCTGGCATCAACCCCGGAATAAATCGCGAAACAAACTTTGAGCCCGCTACCCAGCTGGCACCGACTTACGGGGTAAATGCAATTTCTTAGGTAAGAAAAACCCGCCCTGCAACAGCCCTCCCTCGTCTGCTTCCGACGTCCCGCCGCGATTGACTCCACCGACTCCGGACCCTCCTTCTCTGGTGGGCAAATCACTTCCAGGCTCTGGTTGCTCATTCGCGGGTCCTTCGAAAAACAATCGGGCCGATGGTGCGTGTGCCCAGTATCGAACGAGAATACCATGTGAAATGGGCAAATGAAAACACTGCCTTGTTGAAGAGCTGAGTGGGTGAGTTTCTGATTCTCTTACAAGTTACGAGGGCCGAAGTACAGTACGTACGTGTACGAAGTGGTCGACCAGACCTTAAGTCACTCATACATAGTAACACATCGCCCTACCGTGCGGCGGCTGCCGATCCACGCCTGGAATTTTGAATCCGAACATTGGCCACCTACGCCGAGATCGGGTACTGGGCGGTGGTCCTCCAAGCTCATACCATTATTCTCTACACACTTAACGCATATCCATACTCCGAGCTGTGCGAGGTGCCGCAAATAGTAGGGAAATGAAGTCAGTGGTTAGAGACTCCGATGGCTTTCTCTCTCGAAAGGATTCCAGTTCCTTCTTCGCACTGCGCAGTTTTTGAATGCGCATGCATTATGACCAACCTCCTCCGTCTTGATAAAGCATCATCTTCCACGTTGGAAGTGTTCTGCTTCAAGTCGCTGTGTTGCCTTTGTTGGGTTTGGGCCCCAGGCCCCAGGGGTTGATGGACATCGAGTCCCGGGTGGCCAGTCAATGTCTCGGTGTTACCGTGTGGTACGCCCCCCCATGGAAAACTGGGTGGTCCATGGCAAAATCCGTGAGGGGCGCTTGGCTGGTCCCTTGGGTCTGTTGCCTCTGCCCATTGTTTTGAGTCACTTTGTTCGCCAGGGCTGGGAGGCAACGTGAAGATTTTGACAGTTGACCTGTGCTTAAACTGGAACCTTTGAGGACAAAGCCACCAAGAATCTCGATGGAACAAGTACAGTACGGAGTAGTAGAATTTCAGAATTTGGAGATCTGGTAGACCACAGGGGGCTCGAATTGCCGCCGGAGATAAGCCTGCGTGTGTGCTTGCGCGAGCCACCCTGGCCCAGCTGACCCGCGCTCGGCCTCAACTCCGATGGCACCCCCCAAACAGACATAGAGGGAGGTTAAAGCCTCATCGGGCCGGTTAATTACTAGATAACACGCGTTAAAACCAGAGGCGGTGAGGACTGCTGATGAGCGATTCGTTATTAGATGTTGTGAATTTGTGAGTAACCCAAAGTCAGCAGAGTCTTTTATCCGATAGTCAGTAATAAAAGCATGCATGAACAAAAAAGGAACTATAGGAGAGAAGGAGGAAAAAAACGCAATGAAACAACTGTAGACACTAGACATTAGATAGAAAGACTTTGCTCACTTCTTCTCCAACTTCCCACCCACAGTTTCCAGCTGTCACATCTATGATTCACACTCCAGATTCAGCATACTTACTGATCGATCAACCACTGTTTGGGCTTTGGAGCATTTCTCCCCCGTTATTTTTGTCTGGCCTCCCCGTCTCCACTCACTTTTCTTATCCCCAGCCCCTTCTTCCTCCGACTTCTCCCTCCACCACCTGGGTTGATCACCCTCTTGCCGTTCAGTTTCTTTGTTGTCTTAGTCGGCGCATTCTCTCTTTTGGGATTTGAATCGATTGTTCTTGGTTTCACTTCTGTCTCTTTTGCATTTCACAATGACCAGCGTGAAGGACGCAGTCAAGGAGTCCTTGGTCGGCAGCTCCTCGGAGCCTCAGCCGTCGCAGCAGATCAAGAGTCATTTCCTGCGCCATTCACGCAAAGATGAGGCATCAGGAGATCTTTACATGTCGGAGGATGACTTTATCGACGCGATCGCTCCCAAGCACGAGGACTATGTAAGTGAACCAAATCTCGCGGCGCATTCTGTTTGTTGCGAGCCGTCGCTCTATGTGTCATACGACTACCCGTGATTCGACTTGTGGCTAATTGACGGATTTTCTTCGTGAAACCACAGCACAAGATTAAACGCGAACACTATGGGATCTTGTTTCTCGTTGCCGACAGGCGGAGAACTGGAAAGCTCACTCTCGCCGATTGGGCTACCTTCGAGAACCTCCTGGGCAAACCGGACGCCGAGTATGAAATCGCCTTCCGCCTCTTTGACACAGAAGGAACTGGCTCGGTGAAATGGGAAAACTTCCAGCAATTGTACAACCTGAACAAGACTAGCGACAGCATACCTTTCGATTGGAATTCAGAATGGGCCTCCCTGTACACCGGGCGGACAAAGACCAGACATGATATGACGTATCCCCAGTTCGCTCAGATGCTTCGCGGTCTGCAGGGCGAGCGCATCAGACAGGCCTTCCACGTGTTTGACAAGGATGGTGATGGTTATATTGAACCCGAGGACTTCCAGCGTATCATTCTTGAGACGTCGAAACACAAGCTGTCCGACTATGTTCTCGAGAATCTCCCCAGTTTGTGCAACATCTCGACTGGCACAAAGATCTCCTATGCTACTGTCCGTGCTTTCCAGAACATCATGCGCGAAATGGACATGATTGATGTCATTGTCCGCGAAGCGACCAAGAAGAGCACGGATGGCAAGATCACGCGCGCTGATTTTCTTAACGAGGCTGCCCGCGTCACTCGCTTCTCTCTGTTCACTCCAATGGAAGCTGATATCTTGTTCCACTTTGCTGGACTGGACGCGCCTTCGGGACGGCTTTCGCAGAAAGACTTTGCCAAGGTTATTGATGCTTCCTGGCGCATGCCCTTCGCGGTTGCTGGTCAGGCGGCAACTATCGCCTCGGACAAGGCTCATCAGGTGGCTGACAAGACCAAGTCGGTCCTTCATAGCGTGCTCGAGTCTGTGCACCATTTCGCACTCGGCAGTCTTGCGGGTGCCTTCGGTGCCTTGATGGTTTATCCCATTGACTTGGTGAAGACTCGCATGCAGAACCAGCGATCAACCCGTGTGGGAGAGAGACTGTATAATAACTCGATCGACTGTGCCAGGAAAGTTATTCGGAACGAGGGATTCCTCGGACTGTATTCTGGTGTCATCCCTCAACTGATTGGTGTTGCTCCCGAAAAAGCCATCAAACTAACTGTGAATGATCTTGTTCGTGGCCATTTCACCAACAAGGAGAATGGAAAGATCTGGACCGGCCACGAGATCCTGGCCGGTGGTACCGCAGGAGCCTGTCAAGTTGTAAGTTTCGGATCTCCCAGCAAGTAAGCTATATTGATCAGTGGGCTAAACGATTCTTTCTAGATTTTCACCAACCCCCTGGAGATTGTCAAGATTCGTCTTCAAGTTCAGGGTGAAATTGCGAAGTCCGTCGAGGGGGCTCCGCGTCGCTCTGCCCTCTGGATCGTGAAGAACCTGGGTCTGGTTGGTTTGTACAAGGGTGCAAGTGCCTGCCTGCTTCGCGATGGTAAGTGATCCCATGCAGTGCCCTCGGCTTATCCGTCTCCTTCCCAATCCGCTGATGCTGACCTCGACACTGCAGTTCCCTTCTCCGCAATCTACTTCCCGACATACGCTCATCTCAAGTCCGACTTCTTTGGGGAGTCCCAGACCAACAAGCTTGGTGTTCTGCAATTGTTGACTGCCGGTGCCATTGCTGGTATGCCTGCTGCTTATCTCACTACGCCTTGCGATGTCATCAAGACCCGTTTGCAGGTGGAAGCCCGCAAGGGTGAAGTCGGATACACTGGCCTCCGTCATTGCGCTGCCACCGTCTGGAAGGAAGAAGGCTTCAAGGCCTTCTTCAAGGGTGGCCCTGCCCGTATCCTTCGTTCATCCCCGCAGTTTGGTTTCACATTGGCTGCATATGAGGTTCTCCAGAAGTTGCTTCCCATGCCCGGCGATCACGAGGAGGTCTCTCCCACGGGACAAGTCGAACCCGGCGTCGGCCTGACCACTGCCAAGGCACCGCTTCCTTACCTCCGATCCAGGAACGCTCTCAAGTTGATCCTGGACCTCGACGAGAACATCGGCCGCGTTCGGGTCCCCACCGCAGAGCGCTGGCCCAAGTTTCTTCAACAATCCCAGCAACAATAGACACGTATGACCTTTGTTTTACATAGCGATGATTGGCTTTCTCTTTCTAATTTCCCCTTTGTCTTGAATGAAAATAGTGTTTGTTTCCCACCATTCCATTGCAGCCCTTTCCGTTGCCACCGGATCTTTTCTTGGCCTGGTTGGGACAAAGACCACTTCTTGTTGATTTCCCCAAGGCCTATGTCCACACCACTACATGTAACAAAAGCAGATAGACTCGAGAGGAGACTCTTGCTACCAGACCGCCGTTTGGGTATCTAGAATTTTTTCTTATTCACCTCGCCAACTTCTGCAGTCCTTCAGTGATTTCACATCTGTTCAGTTTGTTCCTCTTCCCACATACATAGGTGGGCGTCACATATCGGTGTACAGGTACCTGATTTGGCCATCTCTATCTTGAAGAATCAATCAACTAGAAGTTTCGAGAATACATTCTCATCATACTGCCTCACGGGGATTATCCATTACCGGCTATGGCATTTTGACCACCCGAGTTTACTTGCAACGGGATAAGGGGTATATGGTAAGTTAGATACATGCTTGTCATGACTGCGGACTATAAGTACAGAGAATTTCGCATGACAACAGGTCTCTCTAGCTCGCTGGTGGGACATGTGAGGGTACCCGACCACAAGATTTGTGGTTATGGTGGCATGGGAGTGATATCACGAGGGAAACTCAGCAAAGGAAAACTAAATATCCCTTTCTCGGTCTGTATACATACATAGGTCGTGCGAGATTGACTGTAGGTATGTGTCGAGTGTAAGTGCAGGCGAAAATATCATCAAGGGCTTGTTTATCAAGACACGGATCAAATCTACCCGCATTACAGATGTCAGCCACGGCATAGTTAAACATAGATCATGCACCTACACATCCTTCAACCATGCTGAGAGTGGTTCAAGCAAGCTCTATTGTCACAAGACCACCGTTGCAGAAAACCATGTCATGCCACGGGTGACATGTCGGTGGGCGGGGACCTTGCCTTGCATCAGTCTTTCTATCGACAGAAGCTCTTCAGAAAAAGTTGAGTTTCCGTTTCGTCTCCGAGTTTGCTGCCGGTTCAGCATTCGTAGGAGTCTCAGCAGGTATAACCGGATCCTTTGCGACAGGCTTAACGGCCTCTTCCTTCGCCATCTGAGGGGGTTGAGCGGAGTCGGGTGTGGTGGATTTGCGATGCCACAGAGAGTCTTCATCCTCAATCTCCCGAAGAACTATAGAGCGAACGAACAATCAATCAAGTTAGCCGATGCTGACAACTTCCCTCCCTCGAAGAAGGGAAGAGAACATCAACACAAAAAGTAGTAACCGACCTTCCTCCCACTCGCGCTCCTTGGCCTCGTTGCCCGTTCCCAGAAGCTTCTCCACGTCCACCACCTCCCCATTATTGACCTTCTCGATCACCTCACGCAGGAGCCGGATCTTCGCATCGGTCGACCGGCTGTACGCGGCGTAGTCGTTCTTGAGCGCGATCATGCGGATGGCCTGCGAGCCGATGAGGATGAAGATGATGATGTAGAAGCTGGCGGGGTTCCATTCCCTCGACTTGGGCGTGTAGGGCTTGCCTTTGCCGGTGAAGCGGTTGCGGATGAATGCTGGAATGAACGTGGTCCATACGTCTGCGTGCGCGAACCGGGGGATGAATCGGGAGGCGCCGCTGGAATAACGGCGGCTTTCTAGTAGTAGTTGTGATGAAGGGGACGGCGGGAATCGGATCTGCGCAGCTGGTGGTCTGCGGATGGGGTGGATTCTGGTTGCCGTTCGGAGGGTGAGTCGAGCGGGATGCATATTTATTGAGGCCATGGCTCAGGTAGGATGTGCCTTGCGACAGCGAAATTTTGACAAGGTCAATTCGGTCCAAGTTACTGGGCGATTCCGTTGGAATTCTATCCAAGTCCCGGGTACCATGCGCTCGATGCCCCAGGCCCCCAATTGGGAGTCGGCGGGCACAAAGTCCCCGCTAGTCCTGTTTAGGGATGGTGGAGGGGGTTGTTGCTTGGACAACGCGGGTTTGCTTGGCTTGCCCGTTCGGATGTCATAACCACATCGGACTGAGGGCCTGGCTCGATCTTCCATCTTCGACTGACAGACGCCAATTCCGCGGACAACAGTGTCTGCAGAACACCCCCGATTCCCCCTCCGCCAGCCATGACGGTTGCAACACTTCTTCCTGATTCCACTTTGGAGTCAGTGAAGTTGGCCGTCCGCTCCAGCTCGACATGCTCGACGGCCACCGTGCTATCCCTCCAAACACTCCTCCGCGGGACATCGAAAGCGCCCACAGACGCGGAACCCACCACAGTGAGACGAGCGGCGCGAACAACAAAAGCCTCGACGACGACTACTACTACTACGATTACGGGGACAAAGTCAACGAGGGGGGCAAGGACGAAAGTTTCTGCGGCGGAAGCAGCAATCAACACGGTTGTGGAACACGATGCTGCGCGTATATCGAACCAGGAGAAGCTTGTGCTGGCCACCGAGGTATTCAACACGACACTCAAGACCCTCTCGGAGGCTCTGAAACTCAACTCCAGCACAAAACGAGAGGATTCTCGCGCGTCGACGCCACGCGATTCTGCCTCTCTTACCCGCGGCGTCACGAAATCACCTCGGAAAACGAATGTGACCGCGCTTGAAAATGGTATCCCCGCCGTGGCTGCGTGTGCGGCTACATCGTTAGCCTGCTTGAGGACTCTGAAGAGTGACCAGGTTGATGGGGGCTTGAACATGCAGCTTGAACAGGGTTCTTGTATCCTGGCAGGAAGGCTTCTGTCGCTTGGGCTTAACGACATGGCGTACAAAGAACTGCGAGGTCTAAAGAAGAGAATACAACAAATCCTGGAACTCCAGGACTCGACTGGAAAGAAAGCACCTAGCCGGAAAGGAAGCTCCGCGGAGTCAGAAGAAGAAGCAGTCAAAGAAAAGATGTCTGATCTGCTTAACTTCTCCGCCCCTGGCCAGATGCGACCGTTGCTTGGATTGCTGGTGACTTTTCAGTCGAATGCCCTGCGACTTATCTTAAACGAAAAGAAACCCACAACTATTCAGAACTTGGCCCCTTCGCTACAGCTATCAGATCCCAGCAGCCCAGCGAACATCATCCTAGCCGCCCTCGAGTCTGGAGCGCTGACTGCCGAAAAAGCCGCGATACAACTCCAATTACTGTCCAACACCGTGTTGTCCCTATCCTCCACTACTCAGGCCTCCAGCAAGTTGAAGCCGATGACATCTTTGAGCCTGCAGTTGTTATCCCTCGAAATCCGCTGCATGTCCTGGAAGATCTCGGGACATGTTTGCGATGACGCAAGAGAAATGTGGGATCCGATGGCTCGGTATTTGGCTAGCTTCATTCACCAGAACAAAGGAGTAACCAAGACGGAGTTTGCGACTCTGTACAAGCACATTGTTCGTCTTCAGTCGGCGTTCACTAGCGTTCAGAAAAGGTCAACTGCGAGCGTCAAGGACAATGTGTCTGTCGCAAGGATAGCAGCGATTCTTGGACAGTTTGCCCAAGATGCGGGGTGCTTTGAAGAGGCTCTGAAGCTATTCACCGAGTCCATAGCCCCACTGTTCAATGGTCAATGCCTTGCCTTGGCTACGGTCCGCTGCAAAATCGCTTCTCTCCACTTTCAAGCTATCACGCGTTCGGCCAAATTCACGGCTGCTGCTCTGCCCGGTGTGATCACGGACGCGACGAATGTTCTGTGTCTGTCTCTCAAAGGTAGTTCAAACGATCTTGATGAACTTCTAGTTGAAGCAGCAAAGCTCAAGAAGGCAGCGATGAACTGGTATGGAGATGTGATGTCAAAAGAAAAGAATAAAGGTGAGGGACAGAACGATGTTTGCGCTAAGATCCTTGAATATCTTAACGGGTTTATACGCTTCTTGCGCCGATACATTGGGCGCAAGCCGACAGAAGAAGACCCGAAGGAGATCGAGTCGTTTGACAGACGTGTCGCTGCATCCCACAATATTGCGCTCGCGGCTGTGGACTCTGTCCTCGCGGTCGGAAGATTGTCTATCACGTCCGGCAGGCCCTCATGGGAAGACATTCAGCCGACCTTACTCGACTGCCAGCGACTACTCGTGATAATAGAACCTCAGGGGGAGAAGCAGCCCGGCTCTCCAGTCGTTGAAAGTGTCGGTAATGCATTCGTCAAACTGTCGAATATGTTTTGGTCTCGGTATGTGAAGGAGAAAGAGTCTGGTCAAGGGTATCGTGATCTCTTGCCCATCTTGAAGCAATCCGCGACCTTATTGTCAAATTGCTCGCCTTCGCAACGTGTTGCTGGGTTCGCACCCCTCAAGTATGAGCGACTAGCGCACACATATATGGAAGGGGGATATGCTCGTGAATCAGAACAGGCGTTCCACAAGTCGATCTTCGAACACATACATACTGGCACGCTCGACCAAGTGATCTCATCTACGGTTGGGTGCTTTCCTCACAAAATGTGCCAGGATCCTAAAAGCAATGGATTCATGCTTGGCCGCGTACTGTATGCCCTTCTGAAATTGAACCTCAGATCCAAGAAGTCGAAAACGCACGGCTTCTTTGATGACGACAGCCTGGACCTGAGCCAAAGAGGTCATTTGATGGAGTGGCAACTGGGGGTGTTGGCTGACTTTCCCGCCAATGCTTGCTCCGACGAGGCCTTCCGATCGACTTTTACCTTGCTTATCACTCAGATCTTCAACTTGTACTCCTTCGATACCCAAACCATTCGTCTTCTTCGTGTTGTTCTTACAATTCTTCGTTTCTCTTTGGAACATCCGGGTTTGATGGACTCGAAATTGCTATCGAGTGTCATTGACGTCGGCCTCCTATGCATTGACCAGGAGGACGTCGGCGAGGACTCTGACCTTGGTTCTCTATGGTTACACCTCAAAAACTCGGTTCAACTTACACTAGGCCTCCATGAGGGTAATCTTTCACCTTCAACCCTGGAGTCAGTTCTTTTGTCATGGAGTGCAATGCTGCGAGACTGCGGAGACTTGGAGTCTCTTCTTCTGAAAATCGGCGACCTCGACCACTATCTACTTCAGATGAGGGCGATAGTTGACTACACTGAGATTCACGGACTCTGGAAGCTGCAGCTCTCTGCCCTTGAATTGGTGCTAAAGACCACGGAGCTTCAAGAATCGGGTGATTTTTCTGAAGCAATCATTGTCCTATCACGGCTTGTGCTCCAATACAGTCGACTTGGCTTCTGCACGAAAGCCAGCGCTCTCTTGAAGCGGGCGGAGCAGTATCTCACTCATTCCAATACCACATGCTTGGCGATCTTGTCGTACCGACTAGCACACGTCGGCTACCTCCTCGAAACTGACGATATCAACCAAGCGGCGACCGTGCTCGCCAAAGCCAGAGCTTTGTACGAGAAGTACCAGAAGAAGGAAGATCTGAACAGCTGTTCCACGTTGTCCAAGATTCTCTGGGAGCGGCTTGTTGCTGACGCAGCCTTCATGAGCTCTCGGCTGTCTTTCGCTCAGGGATCGGTCAATGATGCTCTCTTTTTTGCCAAGCTTTCTGTCCGGTTGAATTGCAGAATTTGGGCCAAGATTGAGAAGCTTTCTCAGAAGAAACAAGACAAGATGCTTCAGGCTACCGATAATTCGGAACTCGAGACTGTGGTGGAAGGAATGGCAAAGCTCGAGGTTGCGCAAGCAGCTCCCGTGCCGAATCCTGTCTATTCTCAGGGCGCTCCTTTCTGGCCTCATATTGGCTCCCATCATACCGCTCTGCTGAATTTGGCAAGTCTCTCAGCACACCACGGTCTATTCCAGGATGCTATATATTACGGGGAACAAGCTCTCAAGATCAACAAATCTCTGAATGCGAATGTCCGACTCATAGCATCTCAGGCACAGCTTGGGTCTCACTGGATCTTCGGTGGTCATCTCTCTGAGGGGCAGGAACTGCTGGAGGCAGCGGAGTCTCTTTCCAAGCAACTCGAAAGCAGTGTCGAACTCGTCTCGCTTCAAGTTGGCCTTGCTTCTCTTTACAGGGCACAGGGCCGTTATCTTGACGAGCAGCGTGCTCTTCTCGAGGCTGATCGCTTGATGACTCAAGTGGCTGGTTCTGATGGATTGGATGCCTCCGCTACAATCCCGAATCTTGAAGACCAGATGAAGAAGTTGCAACTCCAGGGAACGGCCAAGAAAACACGTCAACGTGCCGCCACAACAACAACGACAACACGCAGGACTCGCGCAGCGACGGTGTCCGCTTCGAATGCATCCAAGAAAACAGAGACACCAGCCACACAAAGCCAGTCCGAGTCCGAGTCTACTTCCCTTTCGCATTTGAGAAGCGAGATTCTTCGTCAGCAAGCTGCCTGTTTACGCACACTTCGCGACTTTGAGAAAGCATCAATGACCCTCCACAATGCGCGCAAGTTTGCGACGTCTCGGGACAGTCAGATATCTCTGCAGATTGGTGAGAGTGAACATCTGCTTGCGGATGCCATTCGGCATTTTGCCACACATGCAGTTTACTGTGTTCTCCCAGAATCGACCATCTCCCTGCCATCCCTCCAGTCCCCAAGCAAGGTCCCCAGCAAGTCAAGCACTAGTAAGCCAGCATCCACACGGAAGACAAGAGCTCCAGCTCGTACGCCAGCAAGAAGCACGAGGGCTAAATCCGCCAAGCCGACTGAGGACTTCTCCGTAATGTTGTCCAAAGCCGGGGAGAGCCTAAACGCAATCTTTCCCACCGCCACGACAATAGGATCTACTCTTGATAGTCACGCAGCTTCTCGCTTGATGAGCCGTATCTCCATGCTCTCTCATGTTACTGTACCGGAGAGCTCGGGCTTATTGTCTCAGTCTCCAGCAAACATGAACGAAATAGGCCGCATAGGTGCCTTTACGCGTGAACGAGCTGCCATCAGTCTCGATAAGCAGTTAGCAAACTACTGCGACCCTCTCCTTTGGCCAAGTGCTGAAGCAAAGGCCAAGCTTGAAGAGGATCTTTACTCGCGTTTCACAGAGGACTACATCGAGATCCTTCCAGAGAATTGGAATGTTCTTTCTCTGTCCCTTAGTGCTGATTGTACTGAATTTGTTGTATCCAGGCTGCACAAGGGTCGCTCACCCTTCTTGTTGCGACTACCACTCAAACGTGGTTCCGAGGACGATGAGGAAGATCAGTTCACTTTCGAAGATGGGAAGGAAGAAATGAAGGAACTCATCAAGCTGACGAACCAAAGTGCGCATGCCGCTAAGCACCAGAACGACCGCCAATCGAAGAAGGAATGGTGGAAGAACCGTGAAGCCCTGGACCGACGCATGGAGAACCTGCTGCAAAACATTGAGAACGTATGGTTTGGTGGTTTCCGGGGAATCTTCTCTCCAATGCCTCACGAAACCGAATCTTTGGAGAGATTCGCGGCTCTTTTCCAGAATGTCCTAGACAAACACCTACCTTCCCGACAGAAAGGTAGACGCGCCGAGGGCCCACACTTGACACTACACCCGAACGTTCTGGAATTATTCCTGGGTGTCAAGGATCTAGAGAGTCAGGAAGACCCCGAGGAAACCTTGATGGATCTACTTTACTTTGTTGTGGATATTCTGCAGTTCCAAGGGGAACGCAATGCGTACGATGAGATTGACTTCGATATGATGGTCGTGGAGACTCTGGATGCTCTCAGAGGACATCATGATGCCGTGCGCAACGATCACAAGAAGCGGACAATGAATAGCACAGTGCTGGTTCTCGACAAGTCGCTACATATGTTCCCTTGGGAGTCTCTTCCATGTCTTCAGGGTCTTCCTGTGTGCCGTGTGCCATCCTTGGAATGCCTTCGGGATCGGATCCTGCAGTTCCAGACTGACCGCGCGGGTCGCAAACATGAGTTCGGCATCGATAGCAGGAACGGGACGTATATCCTGAACCCCACCGGTGATCTGCAGACAACCCAGGGAACTTTTGAGAAGGAACTCCTCGGGCTAGAACATTGGCAGGGGATCTCCAAGCGGGAGCCGACCGAAGACGAATTCAGGCATGGCTTGGAGACCAAGAGTCTATTCCTCTACTTCGGCCACGGCAGTGGTGCACAGTATATTCGAGGGCGAACCATCAAGCGGCTGGAAAGATGCGCCATCACCTTCCTTATGGGCTGTAGCAGTGGCGCTCTGACGGAAGCGGGGGAGTACGAGCCATACGGGACGCCGATGAACTACCTGCAGGCCGGGAGCCCGGCTTTGGTGGCTACCCTGTGGGATGTGACGGACAAGGATATTGATCGGTTCGCGAAGAGTACCTTTGACAAGTGGGGCCTCCTTGGTGGCGAGAAGGAGGCGGTGGCCTTGGACGAAGCTGTCTGCCAGTCGCGACAAGCTTGCGTTTTGAAGTATTTGAATGGTGCTGCGCCTGTGATTTACGGCATTCCTTCGGTGTTTTTGGAGTAAGCCGATGGGGCACTCGGGACGTGATGGATCGGTGTTGATCTTTTTCAAGTGGTGTTAATTAGCCTATTACCCTTGTCATTGCTAGCGTTCATACATATGATATCATTCTTTCTGAGCTCTGTCTGGTCACTCGATTGTACGGTCAAGATACTGCATCAGATTACCCCAGTCACTGCCTGCGATCTTGCAGGAGTATAAAGAGTCCGTGGGGCCTCTAGAACACGCCCCCAATAGAACGTACATAACAGCGGCCGAACCTGCAAAAGAAAGATAAACATGCACTCTATCTCCAAGTGTAGATTTGCTATCTGGAACGATATGTCATGTCCACAAAGGGGAAATTTTCCCGATGCTCCACCGGCGCCCCTCATTTTCCCCTCATCCGCGGAAAACCAAACCCCTCATCGTCATTCCCTTCCCCTCCTTCCCAGTGCGTCCCTGTTTTTTAATCCTCTTCCTTTCCCCCTCCCTTGCGAGAAGAAGCTCTTCCTCTGCCTCTGACCCAGACATCATCAGAAACCAAGTCCAAAAATGTCCGTCACCACCAAAGCGACCATCGCCTCCTTCGGCGGCAAGCTCCTCAAGCTCAGCCACGCCGCCACCTCCACCCAGTGCGAGATGTCCTTCAACCTCTACCTCCCGCCGCAGGCCTTTCAGACCCCCGCCCAAAAGATCCCCGTCCTGCTGTACCTGTCCGGCCTGACCTGCACAGCGGACAATTGCTCCGAGAAGGGCTTCTTCCAGCACGGCGCCAGCCAGAAGGGCATAGCCGTGCTGTATCCCGACACCAGTCCTCGTACGTGGGGCCCTTGCCTTTGCCCTTGCCCTTGCTCTTTCCAGTGCAACAACCAAAACTACCAGACCCTGCTTGCTGACGGCTCACCCCGGGGGAAAAGGCGGCCTCAATCTCGCCGGCGAAAACGACGCGTGGGACTTCGGCACCGGCGCCGGCTTCTACGTCGACGCCACCAAGGCCCCCTACGACGCCGGCTACAACATGTACACCTACGTCACGGAGGAGTTGCCCGCCGTGGTGTTCGGGGCGTTTCCGGTGTTGGATGCGGAGCGCGTCAGTATTACCGGCCATAGTATGGGGGGGCATGGGGCTTTGACGTTGGTGGGTTTTTTTTTTTTTTTTTTTTTTTCTTACCGTTTACTTATCCCCTGCTTGGGAAGGGAGAGGGCGTTATTTGGGATAAGGGCTGACTGCTAATTTTATGCGTCTGTGTGCGGCTCTAGTTCCTCCGCAACCCCGGTAAATACAAGTCCGTCTCGGCGTTCGCGCCTATCTCGAACCCCATCAACTGTCCCTGGGGCCAGAAGGCGTTTGGGGGCTATTTTGGGGAGGAGCTGCGGGACACCAAGTGGAAGGAGCATGATGCGACGGAGTTGGTGCGGAAGTGGAAGAGTGGGCCGTTGGATGTGTTGATTGATGTTGTATGTTGTTTTCCCTTCCATCATGGTTTTGTGTTGTGGTTGTTCTGGTCTGGGTTAGGCCAGGGAGGGGTGGGGTTTATCTTTTCTGTGGCTTGGGCTAACTTCCACCCGCAACCAGGGCACCGGCGACAACTTCTACAAGCAAGGCCAACTGCTGCCCGAGAACCTGGAGAAGGCCGCCCAGGAGGCCGGCGTCGAGGGCATCAAGGTCCGCTACCAGCCGGACTACGATCACAGTTACTACACGATGGCGACGTTCGCGGACGATCATGTCGAGCATGCTGCCAAGTATTTGTTTGCTTAGTGGGTTCTTTCTTTTCCTTTGTTTGCTTAGTGGGTTCTTTCTTTTCCTTTGTTTGTGTGGTGGGATTTTGGGACTGCGATCTCATGTGTTTCACGGAGGGAAGACTCATGCTGGGGAGGGTTGAGATTGTGTTGTGTTAATGGACTTGTTTCTGATAGGTTTGCGGTTTCGGACTGAAGTGATCGTCGGCCGAGGTCATCTCTTTAAGCATTGGAGAAGGATGGCATATATGGTTTGTAATATGGGCAGGGAGGATCTACGCGGGGATCACGTATATAAATGTTTCAACCGGAGAACCGGAAAGAGCTCACAAAAGAGCAGCAACACCATGAATAAATAAACTGTTTGTCTATAAGAGAGACCACTGCACTACACCCACTTATCCAAAAGTCCTTAAGTGCAGCCTATTCAACCCGCACAACCACCCGATCCACCCCATGCATCTCCTCCGGGAAACGACACCCCGCCAGCTCATGATCCCGCCACATCTCCCGCGGACACTGGTGCCCGCACACACACTTCCGGTTCGTGCACCACAGCCCCTCGCCGCAGACGCTCGTCCGCGAGATGCACCGCAGGTCGTGGAGGTCCTGCGCGCTCGTCAGCCGCCGGCCGTGCGCGTGCGTGCAGCCGTCGCCGTAGCTGCAGTCGTCCTGCAGGTGGTACCGGTTGCAGAGCTTGGCGGCGCGGAGGCGCTCGTAGTTCTCTTTGCTGCTCGCGCGGCGGAGGGGGGCATCGATGCGTTGGTCTTGCGCGTTGAAGTGGGTTTTTGGGAGTGGGGGCGTTGAAGAGAAAGAGGGGGAGATGTCGAAGATTATCTGGGATGATGGGGAGGTTGATGATGATGATGGGCTGGCTGATTGGGAGGTGGGTGTGGTGGCAGAAGATGAGGCCGAGGAGGAGGTGGAGGACGAAAGGGTTATTTGGAGGTTCGCTTTCGCGATGGTAGCATAGTCCCGTAGGGGAGGAGACGGGGATGGCGTGCCGCCGGTGGTTGGTGAAGCAATAGCGGCAACGTTGGCGGAAGCGGTTGCAGCGGCGCTGAACGAGGATGCACGAGCGGGGAGCTTCGCAGCCCGGAATACCGCTGGGAACGTGGTGGTTTGGAGTTCAGTGGCTAGCTGTTCCATCTCCCAAGCGAATGGCGCCCCCTCGACCAGGGTGATGCGGTTGCTCCCTCGATGGGAGCCGAGGAGGCGGGCGTAGCCGTTGTCCGTGGCAGCACAGAATATGATATGGCGGCAGTGGACGTCGAGGATGTCGCGTTCGAAGGTTGCTTTTTCGTTGTCCGCCAGCCAGTCAGATTAGTTGGGCCTTACATGCAGCAGAAGAGGGCAGGTTGGGGGGTTGCATACCTCGGATCTTGACATCGGAGCATTCTTTGCCGTTTCCTGCGTCGATGAAATCACACTGGCTATCTTCCATGTTGAAACCCCGGACGAATGGGTCGAGGGTTTCCGACGAGGACAGCACTCTGGCTTCCCGGTAGACTTTCTCGAGACCGGGCAGGTTGGCGTAGACACACACCCTGTACTGCAGGCCGGGGCTGGCTTGAGGGTCAATGTCCCGGATGTGGCGCTCGACGGACTGGAGTAGCAGTCGTGCAGCTCTGCGGCCGCCGTTGTGGCCTTCTTGGATGAGGGCGTCGTTGAACTAACTGTATTGTTAGCTTATGTAGGTCATTTGAGAGTCGGTTGATGTACATTCATACAGTCCCCATCGACGAGGATAGACACGAAGCTTAGCTTTGCCTGCGTCATTAGTGTCTTCATATAGACCTGCAGTATGTGTGAGTATGTAGGAACAGTACCTGATTGTGTCTCAGATCTGCAATCTCCGTCTTGCATTGAGTAAGTTCTTGAATGAAATGGAACCTCTCATTCTCCAGCTTGGTGCATTCGTTGAGGAGAGCAGAGTGAAGCGTCTCGACCTCGAAGAATAGGTCCTATTGACCATTGCATCGTCAGCGTAGTCTGAAGGACTATAGTAGAGGCTCACTTGTATCAACCTGTTCTTGCAGTCGTCGACTGCCATTACGCTTCCAAACCGCTTCCTCAGCCCCAGGAGATCCATTGGAACCGGTGGTGGGCATAGGACGCTGGTCAACTCTGTATCCATGATCATTGATGTCGGCCAGATACTCTTTGGTATCACCCGCAGCACTCATTCTCAGTCCAGCTTCTTATAGCCTGCCTGGGGTGAGCCATCCATAGAGTCTGTGAGCTGTGAGAAGTGACGGGTTGACCGTATCGTTCCTTGCAGCGATTCGAAGACATTTCTGGCACAGGCGGCGGGGGCGTGACGCAGAACGCAAGACATGATGGGTGAAAATCGAACTATGTCTCCCGGGGTTCATGTCGGTGTGATGAGCGTTGAGCGGCTAACCGGAGAGATGGGTTGGTCTCCGTGTACTGATGGGCAACTGTAAGCGCCAGCGGAGCGGAGAATAGTCACGGGTCCAGCCTTGATCACCTGCATTCTGGCTGTGCCATTGTGGCTAAGCAGGGAGACATGGATCTGCCTTGGTCACACTGGTAATCGCTAGCGATAGGTGTAGTCCTGGGACTGATGCCTATGCAGGAAGTACCCAAGGAGAAGAGCTGCGCTATTGAACGTGCCATTAACTCACTCTTCACTCTCCTCAATTCGACCAAGGTTGCTGTTATGTTTAACACATGCAAAGTCTGAATTCGTCGCTCGTGTTGTCTTTCATGACAAGTATAGAAAATAAAAGCGTCTCGCTAACTTGGCAGGGCCTTGGAAGGCAGCAGTAGAAATTAAAGACAAGCAGGCACAACCCCCCACTTAAGCACCTGCTTGCGCCTCGCCATCTCTGCTCGCCAGTAGAAGTCCACCTTCTCCTCAATCTTCTTCCGCGCGCCCGCCCCAACGTCACCTTCCACTATCTCTCCAGCCGAGCGCACAGCCTCACAATCCCAACAGAAGCAACCCCCGTACGGCTCCCCCGTCGCAGCCTCGTACAACTTTCCAGTCGCATCAAAACCCCCAGTAAGGATTTCCCCCCCAAGCTTATCATCATGATTAATATACCGTCCTGTCCGCTCAAGAATTGACTCTTCGTACATGACCGCACTACACAGATGCGTGTGCCAGACCAAGTCCACATCGAGGGTTGGGACCAGCGTTGTTCCCGGGTGCAGACGGAACAAAGCGACGAAGCGCTCATAGCGCGCGAGTGCCCGGGTGAGCGTTCCATGAAGCGCGGGACTGCGGATCCAGAGGAAGCCATGCATTTTGTCAATGAAGATGGCTTGCCGGAGGATGTTGTCCACCAAGGGGATGTGCTCTGGTGGAGTTAGAGGGGTTATAGCTTCGAGAGTGGTGGATTCATTGCCTGAGAGGGCAGTGAATAGGTCTGGTGCGATGCTCAGCTCGCTGCGAAGCCAGGCTGAGGTCTTGCTTGGGAGAGTGTAGTTCCAGTTGTCGTGAGATAGGGCCTCGTGCTGAGATTGTGTTACAGGGGAGAAGCATTTTTGGTGGGTTGGGAGGTGTCGGTTGGACTTACTATCGCTTTCCAGGGGAATGAGAGGCCGCGGATGTGATCTAGGTGGTTGGTGCCGCAGAACTGGAAAAAGTCGTGTGGGTTGAGCAGGAAGGCATGCCATACCATGAGTATGTCTGCTACCGCATCAGTAGTGATCATTATGTCGTCTGCAACAAAGGAAGGACTCACCAAGGGGGGCAAGAAGGAGAGAACTGTTTCGCTCGAGGTGCCTGGCTTCAAGATGGTGATTCACTGCTCGAACCCATTGCTGAAATCTGGTAACTGCGATTGTTAAAAACCTGTGCCACCTCTCAGAAGGTTCTATGCGTCCAGGAAGTATGGAGTATCTCTTGTGGTTGTGTTTCCGATCCAGAGTTTTTCTCAGCCTGCTCGAGGTAGTAACCCGGATACGAAGAGTATAGAACGCTTCCAACAGCTCAAGATGAATAGCACATTGGCTGATCAAAGAGAGATCGGACCTGTCGCCCTGTTGTATAAAGGACTCCTTGAACAAGCTCGAATGAGGTCTGACTAGCTCATGCGATAGGCTTGATACTCGTGAGGTGCGAGCTGAGTGTCGATGCAGTATGGTCAGGACACTGGAGACATAGGATGGCATTTTCAAATGTCACTGATGCCAACAAACTTAGTCTCTAGCTGAGGAGTATGAGGCTATCCTTCGTTGTAGATATAAGGATGGGTGTTGCGCCCCGCCAAGATCGACAAGGCTGAGCATCGTGGCTGGTGGTCAGATGACTCTCTCATCGGCACCATTCAACTGCCTCGGTCTCATTCCGTCATCATACTACATGCATTTGAAGTATATTTGAATTTGTCTACAAAAGTTCGTCACGCTACTAAGCTTCAAAGAACTTACTCCATAGGGCGTTATCAACCGGCTCCGTCATAGCTTTGACATACCTCTTCGCCTAGCTGCAACCCTCTTCTTCGTTGCGCGAGTGCTCGGAATGATCTTCTCAATCCGCCTCTTTATATAAGCCTTCGCATCATGTCCGTCAAGGCTCAAACTCAGTGGGCCACCGACAGCCCTCAAGGATTTTGATCGCCTGCAGTCGAAAATCCAGTTATGGCCTTGGAAACCGAACGTGGTCGCCACAGGGCACGGCTCCATGCTCCCATTCACGTCCCATTTGAAGCACGGCGCCGGCATCGCAAGGTCTGACGGAATGTAAGGCGAGGCGAGGGCGATCAGCTCATCCATGGTGAAGACCACGTATAGCTGAGCAGCAGCGTGGACAATCCCCTGTGACCCTTGCGCCACATGAAGCAGGCAGACATTTGACACAAAATCTACGGGAATCCCGTCCAATATGTAGCTGCCGCTGGTCGAGCCGCTCGCGGCTCTCCAGACCCGACTCCCGCCTCCAGTGACCAGATAAGACCCGAGGGCGGTCTCAACAGGGTTAGAGCCCGCGGGACCAAAGAGAGGATATGGATCTTGAAGAGCTGGCCCGATGGCGGAGGGGCGTAGGATGAGGAGGGGAAGCCGAGATCCGTACCTCTGGACTAAAAGTCGTTCCATGAGGTATTTGGCTTGTGCATAAGGCCAGGCCCATTGCTTCGTCCAGCTAGTGTTTCCTCTCCTCAAGTGGATTTCGTCCAGCTCTCTCTCGCAGTCGATGTCGTCTTCACCAAACGGCTGAAGGATTTCCGTGATCTCTCCATCGGGCAGAAAGCTGTTGGCGTATGCACTGGACACTTGCACAAATGTGGCGAGCTGTGGGAAGCTTAATGCAAGCTGAGCCAAACCTAGTGCTGGAAGACAATTGTTCTTGCAAGACTCGTGGGCATCTGCAATAAATGAAGTATTGGCCGCTGCGTTGAGTATAACGGTCGTCGTCTTTTGAAGTACAAATAGTTGCCTCACATCCAGGTCTAAGTTCGCGGCGGTGATGTCCCCCTTGATAAATTCCAGTTGATCTGTGCGCATGGCTTCATCGATACATCCGGGCATGTTCTTGCCTAGCTTTGCGATAGTGTCTTTCTCGGAGCTTCGATGGAGGAGAAAGACTTTCTTGACAGGTACCTGATGAATTAGTTTGAATAGAAGGCACCCGCCTAGACCGCCCGTTGCTCCAGTCAGGAGCACAGTTTGTTTCGCGAACCACTCTCGGTAGAAGGCTTCGGTCAATGGTGGTGCATCCGCCATTCTGGGTATTAAATCTTATGAGCCAGAAACTGACAGATGCATCGTACCACACACCATACTGCTGGGCCTCATTCTTATAGTGGTTGCGAAACTCGAAGCCATGTAATCATATTTCGTGATGTCAAGGTTACTCATTTTGCCTCAATGCAAAGCATGCACTGCTTTCGCCACTCCAGGCAGGTCTCATTCCAAGCGATTCTGATTACATGACCATTTGTTGGGCTAGAAGCGTCGGGTTTTCATCACGCAGATAGCGATCACGAATCAATTTGGTCTGTGAGCTCCGTATATTGTAGGATATCAGACTACTCCTGGCCTCACTGGATGAGAATTGCTGCAGTCATTCGGTCCTGGATAATAAGGTTTCCAGTGCCAGCTAATGCTGGAGAAGCTGCCAGTGGTAATCAGCAAGCGCAAACTTATTTCTTGTCCTCGGACCGTGCCAGAGTGAATTTTGAACCTGCATACCCGGTCCGCAGATATATAGTACGGTTTCATTTTCTGTAGCCAAAAGAAACCTAAGGACAGATCCACCGGAGCCCTTGAGATGACAATGGAGTCCGCTCAATTCGCCCTGCGATGACCAGAGCATTCCCTGCTGCTGTGCAACTGATCACATGGTCAGCACTTTAGCTGTTTCATCAGTCGTACTCCATCCGTTCCTCTAGATGAAATCTCCTTGGTACTATCCAGGATTGATATAGTATATCCACCAATGCTCTGAAAGCACGCGCGTCCGCCAGGGTTCGTAGAAAGGATTCATCATCGCCAAGAAGCCAAGACGGATACTGCGTGGATGATCAACGGACTCAATTCCGAGATGGCTCTAAACAGCGGAGTGTACGAGAGAGAAAAAGAGAGTCGAGACTGGCATTGAAACCAAGATGCTGAAGAATCAATCCATGGTGGAGCTCTATGCGACATGGTGTTGGTTGTTGTTCGCTATTTGGAGATGCCAAGGCTGGAAGGTGCATTATCGGCGGTCAACGGGAAGGAGCGGGGAGCGACTCGGGAGCATTTGTGACAATCAAAAGCTTAGATCTCCAGCCACTGTTCGGTGTTTAAGATAACTTTACATTCTACTGTTTCATCATTGGTTTGCAGCACAAGCTGCCCGATTGCAGCCCGGAGCTTTGGGGTTCCGCTGACTAGTCAATGGCAATCCGCGGATTAGAGAACATTGCACAGGCAGTGGACCGGTCGTTCGTTGTTCGTCAGCGTATGATGTCGGCTTCGCCTCAGCCGGGTCACAACTGATGACTGATGGAACTGAGCTCGCCTTGGCTGGGCTGACTGGCTGCCAGTGGCTATCCATCCCATCCATCTTTCTGTTCCTCACTGCGGAACCAACGCCATGGAGCTGTGGTTGATACTGCGGCCAAGAAAGAAGCAATTCCGTCTCCTCTCGCAAGTGCACCGAAATTTAAAGAATTCGGTCGTTACAGTACCATAATATTAGACTGCTACTAAGCGTTTCGAACGACGAGGATGCTGACGCAGCCCCTGCGGTGCAGGGCCCATCCTCCACCAGCTTCTCCTCCATCCCTCTTTCGCCGCGGTCCGTCCGGCTTTGTTCGTCGCCCCTGGGCTTGTTGTTATCATCGGCGATATTTGAACACTTCCACCTCCGCTTCTTGTTCGCCGCGATTGTATCACCATAAGAGCTCCCGTGCTGCCGCCGGTTCCTCATCGACCTTTCCTCCTACTCTTATCGCGTGCCCCAATGCTTCCCTCCGTCCACCTACTCGCCCAACTTTGATTCCGTCCCTCACTGCTGTTGCCTGCTCTACAAGACTACCACCCTCGATCACCCTCCCTTCAATGGCCACCCAAACAAGAGAACACGGTGGCCACCACCATCACCACCACCACCATCATGGCAGTAATGTCTACCTCACGTCAACCGACAAACATGATGCCGGAGTCCGTATCACGCGGATTGGCTTGGTCGCCAACCTGTGCATGGCCATTGGCAAATTTATCGGTGGCTATGTGTTCCATTCCCAGGCCCTCATTGCCGACGCCTACCACGCCCTCACCGATCTGGTCTCGGACATATTGACTCTAGCTACGGTTGCTTGGTCGCTGAAGCCGCCGTCGGAGCGGTTTCCCAACGGCTACGGAAAGATCGAGAGTATTGGAGCTCTGGGTGTGAGCGGGTTGTTGCTGTGCGGCGGCGTCTTTATGGGTCTCAATTCTGGGCAGGTCCTACTACATCAATTTTATCCCGGCATCGCTGAAGCAATTGCGCACGTGGGGGCTTTGGGACATAGCCATTCGCATAGCCATGGGGTGGAAGCATTCGGTCCAAGCATCCATGCTGCTTGGCTGGCTGCTGGATCTATCGTGGTCAAGGAATGGCTTTACCATGCAAGTGAGTACCTTGGGATGTCTTATCAACCGGTTTGAAAGGTGATACTAACGTCCCTTCTTCAAACAGCTATGAAGGTCGCCACGGAGCGCAAGTCGTCAGTCTTGGCCTCCAACGCCGTCCACCACCGAATCGACTCCCTGACCAGCGTTGTTGCTCTTTTTACGATCGGTGGATCCTACATGTTCCAAGACGCTTCCTGGTTGGATCCCGTGGGGGGACTTCTCATCTCACTTATGGTCATAAAAGCTGGATGGGGTAATACCAAGACCTCCCTTCTGGAGTTGGCAGACACCACTGTGGACGACGAGGTGAAGGCTTCGGTGCACAAAGCGGCTACCAAGGCACTATCTCTTTTGAACAGTGGCGAGTCGCTGAGAATCCATGATGTCCAAGGCATGAAGTCGGGTCAGAACTATCTCATGGATGTCGAGGTCGCAATGCCAGGCGCATGGTCCATCAACCGTGCTCGCGAGGTGGAAGAGGCATTGCGCACTGCTGTTGGAGAACGGGTCCGCGGCGTCAAGCGGGTCAAAGTCCGGTTTATTCCTCTTGAGCATCAGGAGCTGACCTTCACTGAAGAATTTATTCCGGCTGAAGTGACTTCGCGGGCGCGCCCGGAGCCGGAGGATGGTGAAGAGCACGAGCACGAGCACGAGCATGACACTCGCAAAAGCCGTTAGATAACGAGGACTTGCTTGTGAGGTTCATGTCCGGTGGCGACGTTTCCGCGCGTGGCCGATGAGATCGTCTGTCGTGCTTCTCTTGGTCGTAACATATCTGGCTTTTGAGCTCCATACCTTTGATACCCAGGATTGGAATTGTTCCTGCTCTCGAAGAGTGCCGGTAGGGTCGATAGAGCCAATATAAGATGAACATAGCGATGACCTTAAGGGGAGACATTATTGTAATTGATATATAAAGCTAAAAAGTTTCTCGATAGATGCTCGTGTATGTACGCTGGGGCATGGGCATGGTTGCATGTTGAAGATCATCTTCAGATACGGAGTGCGCAGTACCCCGAACTTACCCCTCCAAAAGCGGGAGATATGCGGGGGATCGCTTCACCACCTCAGCTGATGGTCTAAGAAGACGTGAACTAAGACTCATGCGTAGAAAGTTCAACGGGCCCTAGAACAATCCGTCACAGTCCGAACTTCACTAGTCCAGGGCTCAGACATGGTCACAATCTTACTCACAAGGTCTGATCTAGACCCCCCATCGTTCTTCCCGTGGACTGAATTAACCGGGTAAATTCCCGGCGGCGGTGGAACCCGGGATAAATTTGACCTCATCGTTGTACGGAAGAACAGCGAATTTATGTTTGAGAAGAGCCGTGCTCGGTAAAATAGACAAGACTTCGGCAGAATCTTGTCATGATTATGGAGACTATGGTGATGTACACAGTAGATAAGGGAGAGAAGAAGTCTTGCCAGATGGCGACGTTGGTCAGCTCTTCTGAATTTCTCCCCCGCTGCGCTGCACACCATAAACAAGTAGCCGGAAGTGGACAAGGTTAGTAGCTCCGTCGATCTTAGCATCGAATGCCCATTGCATCAGCGCCTTTGCCACACTCTACACTCTCTCACTTTACCCCTCTATCGGTTGGTTTCCCCAATTGCTTACAATTAACAGTCTCTTGTTTCTCATACTCTAGGAAGTTTTCCTCAAGGCGTATATATCATTGAGTACTTCATTGTTTCACACCCCTGAAACCCCATCCAACAACACCTACGTCATCACCCCGGACCGCAGCAGTCAAGTGCCATGGCCCAACCCGACAGCCCCCTCTACATCGGCTTCGACCTTTCCACCCAACAACTCAAGGGCCTGGTCGTCAACTCCGATCTCAAGGTCGTTTACGTGTCGAAATTCGACTTTGATGCCGATTCCCGCGGCTTCCCCATCAAGAAGGGCGTCCTCACCAACGAGGCCGAGCATGAGGTCTTTGCACCCGTCGCGCTCTGGCTGCAGGCGCTCGACGGCGTGTTAAATGGACTACGCCAGCAGGGACTGGATTTCCGCCGAGTCAAGGGCATCAGTGGAGCTGGTCAACAGCATGGAAGCGTTTACTGGGGCGAGAACGCGGAGAAGCTGTTGAAGAGTCTAGACGCCAAGAAGACGCTGGAGGAGCAGCTGGACGGCGCGTTCTCGCATCCTTTCAGCCCCAACTGGCAGGACTCGAGTACGCAGAAGGAATGCGATGAGTTCGATGCATACCTGGGTGGACAGGAGGAGCTTGCCGCTGCTACGGGGAGCAAGGCACATCATGTAAGAACCTTTCCTCCTCGGGTTTTCACAAGCCGATCTGTGCGGGGGGGTGACTAACAGTTTGGTTTTCTCTGCTTGTAGCGATTTACTGGTCCTCAGATTCTGCGGTTCCAGCGCAAGTATCCCGAGGTGTACAAGAGAACATTGCGGATTTCGCTGGTCTCCTCGTTCCTAGCGTCGCTGTTCCTGGGCCACATCGCGCCGTTTGATATCTCCGATGTCTGTGGTATGAATCTGTGGAATATCAAGAAGGGAGCCTACGATGAAAAACTCCTGCAGCTGTGTGCAGGACCCTCCGGTGTGGAGGATTTGAAGCGCAAGCTGGGCGATGTTCCTGAAGATGGAGGCATTCATCTGGGCACCATCGATCGATACTATGTCGAGCGCTACGGGTTCAGTCCGGACTGCAACATCATTCCAGCCACGGGCGACAACCCCGCGACGATCCTTGCGCTTCCCTTGCGGCCATCCGATGCGATGGTCTCGCTTGGCACCTCCACCACTTTCCTCATGTCCACACCTAATTACAAGCCCGATCCAGCTACGCATTTCTTCAACCACCCCACCACTCCTGGTCTGTACATGTTTATGCTGTGCTACAAGAACGGAGGGCTCGCACGTGAGCAGGTCCGCGATGCGATCAATGAAAAACTCGGAGAGACCACTGCTTTGACGTGGGCGAATTTCGACAAGATCACGCTCGAGACTCCGTCCATGGGGCAGAAATCCGACTCGGACCCCATGAAACTGGGCCTATTCTTTCCGCGCCCGGAAATCGTGCCAAACCTCCGAGCGGGTCAATGGCGATTCGACTATGACCCGAAGAGTGGCCGTCTGCACCAGACGGAGGAGGGCTGGAACAAGCCCCTGGACGAGGCTCGCGCGATCGTCGAGAGCCAGATGCTCTCCCTGCGCCTGCGGTCGCGCGGACTGACTCAGAGCCCCGGCGGAGGACTCCCTGCTCAACCGCGCCGAGTGTATCTGGTCGGTGGTGGATCGAAGAACAAGGCCATTGCTCAGGTAGCTGGAGAGATTCTTGGTGGTAGTGACGGTGTGTATAAGCTGGAGATCGGTGATAATGCATGTGCGCTGGGAGCTGCATACAAGGCGGTGTGGGCCATGGAGAGAACGACGGGGCAGACATTTGAGGATCTCATTGGGCAGCGGTGGAAGGAGGAGGATTTCATTGAGAAGATTGCGGACGGATATCAGCCGGGCGTGTATGAGCGATACGGCCAGGCTGTGGAGGGATTCGAGAAGATGGAGCTGGAGGTCTTGCGGCAAGAAGGGAAGTACTGAAGCGATTCAATGGAATAATCGTGTAGTGTAGTATGAGATATGGTTCGCTAAGGCTATAGAATAGAGATACAATTACAGCCCAGAGCATGCATCAACAATTCAGCATAGATACCTTATCGTACTAGGGACATGTAGACTTGATAGCTGTGATCAGCTGCAAAAGCGATGTCATTCGGTGCCTGGGGAATCAGGCCGAAGCTGCACGCCGCCCCTTGCCATTTTTGGGCAACGGACCAGCATTCCTTGGGCCACACAAACTCAGGTCAATTTTTTGACTCTTCAGGTTCCTTTCATGTGCATTGCAGTGTGCTCGAGGAACTGACTGGCCGATAAGCGTTTCTTTGAGCATTCAACTATCGCAACTCTTGACTCTCTCCCAAAGACTTCAACTTCTTCATTGTTTCTGCGTTGTCACATTTCTCCCTCGTGACTCTGCCCCGTTAAGGCAGGTTTATTACCCGAGTGACTGGGTCCAAATACCTTTTGACTACTAACGTTAACTAACATACTTGTACTGGGCCCAACCCAACCAACCTCTCCCCCCCCAGTCTGCTAAACTAAACACGCACTAGTCGGTCATGGTTTGATAGTGTCTCCGGGCTATGACTACTCGCCGCCGCATCATTCTGTCCTAAACCACCACCTTCATTGAATCTCTGAACTCCATCCACCCCTCCCCCTCCTTCTCCCCCCCCCCCCCCTCTCTCCCCTCCATTGCTTTCGAGTCGTCGACTCTGAAGGCAGTCAGGCTGGTCGAAGATGGAAGAACAGGTAAGGGCTAATCCCTTTGATCTGCATTTGTTTTTCCACGTTGCGTTTTAACTTAGTCTTCTTTTCGCATCTTACCCGTTTTTCTTTTTTTCTCGAATCCCCACCCCACCATTCCTTCCTTCCCCTCTCCCCTCCATGCTTACCCGTCCAGTCAAGTTCCTCTTTCAGATTCTCGGAATTGATTTCAGGATCCTCGTTCATTGTCATGTTGACTCTCCATTAGGTAGCGAATGCCATTGAAATCGCCTGGAATCCGTCCTCCGACCAAGCCCTCAAGAATCAAGCCTACGAATACCTGAACCAACTTCGCGCCGACCCCTCCGGATGGCAGGTTTGCCTTTCTCTCTTCACCAAAACTCCACAATACTCCGAGATTATACGCCATGTGTCGTTGGAAGTGGTCAACAGTGCGGCCCAGGCCGGTCTCCTTGACCTCCAGGCCCTGGGATATGTTCGGGATGGCTTGATGGCCTACCTTCGACAGGTCTACGGCCAGGAAACCGCCTCTCCGGATCCGCCCAACATTCAGAATAAGATCGCTCAGACCATTACCTTCCTCTTCTCCGCTCTCTACGCGAACGGTTGGGAATCCTGCTTCGACGACCTCCTCAGTCTCACCTTCAAGAGCCCCGCGAGCACGAGTCGCGACAACCCGCTCGGTATCATCTTCTACCTCCGTGTCGTCAATTCGATTCATGAGGAGATCGGAGATGTTCTGGTGTCCCGGTCCCGCACAGAGCAGGACAAGGCCAACCTCCTCAAGGACTTGATTCGGGAGCGCGATATGCAGAAGATCGCCAGCTCCTGGCAAGAGATCTTGTCCGAATGGCGGGACGGCAACGATGTGATTGTGGAGATGTCCCTCAAGGCGGTTGGCAGCTGGGTGAGCTGGATTGATATCGGCCTTGTGGTGAACCAGACCATGATGGACCTGCTGTTCCAGCAGCTCAGCCGTGCGCAAAAGGCGGAACTCAGATCCGGTGAAGAGAAGGTGCGCGATGCGGCGGTTGATGTCTTCACGGAAATCATCGGCAAGAAGATGAAGCCCGAGGATAAGATTGACATGATTATTTTCCTGAATCTCGACACTATTGTTACCCAACTCTCCAATAGCCCCCCTCTCAACGAGAATAGGTTCACCTTCAAGTACGATACCGATCTGGCGGAGACGGTGGCCAAGTTAGTCAATATTACAGTCATTGATATTGTACGGGCCCTGGAGCAGGATACCATCATGGCCGACTGCAAAGAGAAAGCCACTGGTCTGCTGCAGGCCTTCCTTCCGCATATCCTGAGATACTTCTCCGACGAATATGACGAGGTCTGCTCGACTGTGATTCCCTGCGTCAGCGACCTTCTGGCCTACTTGAGGAAGATGGCTAAGGTCAACCCAGCTCTGGCTGCGCAGCACTCCTCCGTCCTGCTACCAATTCTGAAGGCCATCATTGCTAAGATGCGCTACGATGAAACATCGTCTTGGGGAGACGAGGACGACCAGACGGACGAGGCGGAGTTCCAGGAGCTTCGCAAGCGGTTGGGTGTTCTACAGCAGATCATCGCCAACGTGAACGAACAACTATACATCGATGCGGTTTCGGAGGTAGTAGGGACGACCTTTGAGAATTTGCGGCAGTCGGGTGCTCAGCTGGATTGGCGGGACTTGGATTTGGCTCTCCACGAGATGTTCCTGTTTGGAGATATTGCCGTCAAAGCGGGTAGCCTGTACACCAAGGGATCCCCCAACAACGCTGCTGCAGAGCGACTCATTGGAATGATGCTGAAGATGGTCGAGTCCGACATTCGCTCTTTCACACACCCTGCGACGCAGCTGCAGTATATGGAGATTTGCGTCCGCTACAGCTCGTTCTTCCAACACCATACCCATCTGATTCCGAGCGTCTTGGAAAGCTTCCTCCAATTAATCCACCACCCGATTAAGAAGGTGAAGACACGCTCATGGTACCTGTTCCAGCGCATTGTCAAGCAGTTGCGAACCAATGTTGGTAACGTTGCTCAGACCGTGGTTGGGGCCTTGACCGACCTCCTGGTCATCCATGCAGAGGTGCCTTCAGAAGGATCGGACGGAGACGAGATGTCTTCGGAAGACCACGAAGGATCAGCAGACGCTGTGTTCAACAGTCAACTGTATCTTTTCGAGGCTGTGGGCATCATCTGCTCCACTCCCACGGTACCCGCTGATAAGCAAGTTCTTTACGCGCAGTCCGTGTTGAACCCCATCTTCATGGACATGGAGAAGAATTTGGCACCAGCCAAAGCCAACGATGAAAGAGCCGTTTTGCAGATTCACCATGATATCATGGCTCTGGGCACCTTGGCCCGCGGCTTCTCCGACTGGATGCCTGGAACCAGCTCTCCTGCTGCGCTCCCTGCGCCGGAAGTTTCCGAAGCATTCATGCAGGTGTCGGAAGCCACTCTCGTGGCTTTGGAATCGCTCAAGGCCTCGTTCAATGTGCGCACGGCGGCACGATTCGCCTTCTCCAGACTTATTGGCGTTCTTGGGGCGCGCATTCTGCCCCAGCTTCCACGCTGGATCGACGGCCTTCTCACGCAGACATCTTCGCGCGACGAGATGGCCCTGTTCCTTCGGCTGTTAGACCAGGTCATCTTCGGCTTCAAGACCGAAATCACCGGTATTCTAGACACTCTTCTGACACCTTTCTTGCAAAGGGTCTTCTCCGGTATCGCGGATCCGACTACTGGCACCGATGATGAGATCCAGTTGGCGGAGTTGAAACGCGAATATCTCAACTTCCTCTTGGCCGTTCTGAACAACGATCTCGGGGCTGTCATTATCAGTGAGAGTAAGTTATATCTTCTGATTGTCAGCGCGGCCTAGACTAACGACGCAGGGAACCAACCTATGTTTGATACTGTGATTACGACAATCGAGCATTTCGCCAAGGATATTGAGGATTTCACCACCGCCAAGATGGCCTTCTCAGTGCTGTCAAAGATGGGCAGCTCGTGGGGCGGTCCGGACATTGCGCCGGAGGGTTTGAACGGCGCGGCAGGACAGCAGGTAGCTCTGCCCGGCTTCGGCCAGTTCATGATCAGCCGGCTGTCACCGCTGTGCTGGGCACTGCCCGCGACACCATCATTCAACTCGAAGGATGCACAGGCTAAACAGGTCCTTGCGGAAGCGGGTGCGCTTCAGCGGACCATCTACGCCAAGACTGGCATGGAATATCTGGAGTATCTCCGGACTCAGGAGTTGCCAGGCATGGGCATGGGAGCAGATCTCGTGGAAGAGTTCGTGGGGGCATTGAGCCGGCTGGACTTAAAGGGATTCCGGCAGTTCTTCCCGGTTCGTATTACTTCTGCACCTGGCTTCAGGCAACGGCTAACGTCCCCTGCAGTCTTTTATCCAGCGATTGAGCGCATGATGCGTGGTCCTTCTATATTAAAATATCCCGTCTTCTCATTTTCCTGTTTCTCGGCCCTTTTGACCCACCCGATCATTCTGTTTCAGTCCTAGATTCCCCCATGGTTTGGTTTGATGACTGATGTGTCTCATGTGATCATTTACACCGAAGCTCCCCCCCCCCCCAAATCCATCACTTATTATCTTATCATATACATCACGGCACGCCGTGAAATCATGCATTCGAAACCATCCCACTTGAACGGTCTGCAAACCCAAGAGCAAGCACGCAAGCAAACATACATAACACGAGCCCAACCTGCGGAATGTGCTGTGAGAATAAACACGCCAAATCGAAGAAGCAAGAAAAAAAGTATATAGTTCAGTTTCAATTCGGCATAAGCATGAGTGGGCGTTCGATCATAATCCTATTCTTCCTTTGACCTGTCATGCGCGAAACGGGTGGTGGACTGCATGCAGTATGCGATAGGCTAGAACAGCATTGACGACGGTTTCGGAATGGAGGTGAAGCTGCTAGTTGTTTACAGAGGGGATGCTAGTGCGTGGATGAGGTGCATTGTTCTTTAGCTTGTCGAGCGGGTAGGTAGGCATATCATTTACTATAGATTTACCCAGGAATGGTTCCATTTCCATGTACTGTAACTTCGTTTGGTGTGGGTAGACTATGTTCTGATATAATATCTGCCTCTGCGGGGCGCTGTACTCCACCAACTGCCTTTCCTCAAACCCCCTCTCAGTTTTAACGCAGGGAAAGACCCTACAGGTGGTCTACGATCTTCTCTAGAAGACCAACCTACAGCACAGCCTCATAACCAGACTACCCACTACGCACCCCCTTCAAAACCGCCCCCATCATCTGCACCAACTGATCCTGCATCTCACAGAAGATACTCACAGTCTAGAACAGTGAAACCAAGCGCAGTCAGCAACGCTCCTCCCCTTTTCCAGATGCACACAAAATAAAGAAACATACCTGCCCAAGCCTCCCCTCACCCTCCCCCCGCCCCTCCCTACTAAACGCAAGCTGATACCCCTCCTCATCATCCTGAAACGCCACCGGAGCGTCGTAGCCGACGGGCGGGCCGGCATCGAAGAGATTAGGGACTGCAGTAGCAGCCGAAGCCGGCAATGCTGCCAGTTGCTGCAACAGCGCCGGCGTGATAGTGATGTGATGCACGCCAGCAAGGCTGAGAATCTCGTCCGTGGACGTCAAGCTGGCGGGGAGAACCTTGGTCTGGCTGCCGATGGCGTGGTAGTACTTTTGGATTATGGGGCAGAGGGGGAGGAGCCTTGCGGGGTCGGTGGATCTATTTCTTATTGTTAGTTGCGGGAGGAAGGGGTTTATGTCTTGGGGGGGAGGGGGTTCTCACCCCGGTTCAAAGTGCACCTTCAACTGGTTCACGTAGGGCGCGACGTAGGTGCATCTGACCTCGGCGGCGAGCGCGGCCTGGGTCCGCGTGAAGAGGGTGGTGGCCAGGGTGCCCACCCCGGAGGCTTCGAGGAGCGCGCAGGCGCGCAGGCCCTCCCAGGTGCTGGGGATTTTAAGGCAGAGGCGCGATTGCGGGAAGGTGGGGTGGAGGTGCTGCGTGAGGTGGATGATACCTTTACTTTTGATTTAATTTGGAGGTGGAGGTCGCCCGGGGGCCGGGGGGGTGCTGTATACATACGCCATGCATTTGTGAAGGTCTTGGTGGTGGAGTAGGAGTAGTATGGGTTGGTTTGGATGTGGATGTGGCCTGTGATGTGCGGGGCGATCTTGAGGGCGAGTTTGATTGTCTACTTCAGAAAAGAGAGAGAAGTGGTTTGGTTAGTTGTGATTATTTAAGCTGTTGTCGTGGATGTATTCTGAAAGGGCTGGTTGGTTACATACTGCGATCTCGACAGCCAATTCCTCGACGGTGGGACCGGGGAATTTGGGTGATAGCTCAATTGCTTCTTTGACGGAGGCGGTGATCAGGTCTTTGTGCTCTGGCTTAGAGAGCTCTCCGAATGCGATTGCCTACCATTGTGAGTATGGTTGGTCTCAGTAAGTAGGAGTTAGGATTTGGGTCTCATCTGCAGCGGACGAGTATACTGTACAGTACCTGGTTGGAAGTGCAATCCTGGAAGGGGCCGAAGGTTTTGGCAACTGATCATGACAGATGGTTAGCTCCACATTCGAAGCGATCTTCCAGAAAGCTGCGCAGACCTTGCTCATCCATTGTATCGCAGTCGACAATGGTCCTCTGGCGGAGAACATCCAGTGCTGTCTGCGGGGTGGTCATTGTGATAAGGATAAGATAACGAGTGCCCGGTGAGTTGGTAGTGGCAGCAGATTGATAGAGCGGTGGGGTAGAATCATGATGGAGAAGGAGAAGAAGAAAAGAATGTGCTTATCAGAAGCAGGCAAGCAAAATGGCCTGATCACCCCGTGGGTGCAGAACAGTACAGGCATTGTCAAACAAAGGAAGCTCGTCGATCTGACATAAGCGCTGCCAACTCTATATAACTTGCCTGTTCGCTTCTTTGTCAAACACGTTGCTTCCAAGTTGCAAGCACGAGGAGCACGTATCTGATCGGCCGGTCAAAATACATTCTAGCTGAAACCATCGAGTATTCGAAAGTTCCGTAATATGGAAGAAGTTCACCGAAAGGACTTTGTCGCCATCACCAGGGCTCTTACTACTCAGCCAGCGTCGTTACCCCCCAACCCATACCGCCGTGTGCGAGCTGAGCTTCTTGCTGCTGTCAAAGACGGGCCATATTCACCACCACAATGCCAGTTCGTGTCATTTGCACCGGCTGCGCAAAACGACCTTCTCAATATGATCGGGACAATAGCTGGCTCGGAGGGTACACCTTATGAGGGGGGCTTGTTCCAGATTTCTCTTTCTATTCCGTTGTTGTATCCGAGTCAGCCACCCACTTGTCGATTTGCGACCAAGATCTGGCATCCTAATGTCAGCCACGATGGCCGGATCTGCTTGAACCTCCTGGATGAGGACTGGAGCAAAGCCCTTTCTATCAGAACGATTCTGATCTCGGTTGCTGCATTGCTCGGGAGCCCTGGACAATTTATAGAAGAGGGAGGGACATCAAGCCCACTGCGACCAGAGGCGGCAGAGATGTGGTTGGAGAACTTGGCAGAGTTTGAGAAAACTGCGCAGGAGTGGACTCGCCGATATGCCATGTCTGTCCGGACCGAGGATTGATTGGTATTACTGAGAAAGAATACGTAGCTGGACCTGGGAGTATGGTGAGGTTCACATCTCCCGCGCCGTGTTTATGTACAATATGAGCAGATAGCGATTCAATCTGTATTGATGGGTTGACATAAAACAAGCAAACAAAGGTCCAAGAAGAATTCGCCAGAGAGAAACCCATTCCTTCCATCCCTGGTCTCAGATTCTACAGTCTTATGTCGCAAAGTCCGGCATGCCAGTTCTCCATTCTCATTCCTAATGCAATCATCTAATTGTAAATGACCCCAAAGTCAGCAATCTTGACTATGAAGGTGAATACCCTATCGCTTTCACTCTTACTTAGTTTGTAAAGATTCAAGACATAGCCATATGGCCCTGCACAAGTACACATCAGTTGGCCTGACAGGAGGACACAGTCATAGCATGACTTGCCATAATTTCCACTAAGAGAAAGGTCAGTCGTGAGATGAGCAACTTAGTTTGGCAAGCAGAGCATAGAAACAGTCTTCTCCAGTTCTATTCCCACTTACTTTGCTTGGCACTATAAGATCCTCTCGTTAGTGTTGCTCATTGTTGGGGGAAGGGAGGAGTTTCTCCTTCGATGTCTGTGGGATTTAAACATACCGCAAGGTTTCCGTTGTCATTGCCGAGGCATTTGTTCAGGTTGATTGAAGTTCTCACCAAATCTCCATTCTTAGCATCACAATCCGCGTACAAGGCAGTTCCCAGCAGGTCGAGGATTGAGCATGTATCCTCGAAGCCACGAAGTGCTTGTACTGCTGTACCAGCACTCGATAGAGTCCACGTAAAAAGAGATAGTCCCCGCATGGCTGAAGCAAAGAACAAAATTGGTTGTAAATGTGCCTTTCCCTCTTTCCCTTTGCCATCTTCAAGAACAGCTACTCTCTGTAGCTGTCCTTCATGGCTGTCGTTTGTGGCTGTTCTTTGTGACTGTCCTTCGTGGCTGTCCTTTACAGCTGTCCTTTACAGTTGTCCTTCGTGGCTGACGACTGGAAAAAACGTGATGAAGCAATGACGACAGATCCGCTTACAAGTACAAGCACCGCATGTCCATGCTATCGTGAGGTTGGGCTTCCACCCCGCACAGATTCAAATCGGTTCCCAGCTTCGCCTTTCTTCAGCAAAGTTCATGCGAGACTACAATTGCCTCGGAACACTTCGTATATAACTAGCTTCTTTGGCGTTGTCTTTAGATCGACGATTGCCAGCCGCTCGCCACGCTAGGAAGTAGCAGAAGCATGATTGTTGACGCCGCCGTCAGAACGGTTGGGCTCATCCTCCTCCTGGGGGGAACGTCGTGGCCAAGCTTGAAAAACATCATGGCTATACTTGATTGTCGTCCGTCGCTCGCGGACGTACTAATTTAAAGCGCTCTTAAGAAGATCCGGCTCGATGTTGCAGTGGGGTTGTATCCCCTTATCAACCAGATACCGCTGTCTCAGCCCTAACAATGCCGATATCTGAATGAGGGCAGTGTCCGGGTTAAGGATTGCTCATGCAAACATCAGCAATTGCTTGACAGTTGGTTTACTGCTTATTTGACTGACTTTCCCCTCAGATCATTAGGTTATTCCAGAGGCCAGTTGTTGTTCTTCTTGAGCCGCTCATCGTGTGTATCCATGATCATGTCAACAGTAGACCACCGGCAAGCGTCACTGCCGCAGGCCGCAAGCCGCAGGACGATGACCAAAGCTCCAGAATCAAAACTCCAGGATCAGAGCTCCAGAACTTCAAGCAGGAGACGATCTAAGCTGTCAACCTTGAATGCCGTTTGACAAGCATCGGCTTGTACACATTGACTACAAAGGCAACCAAGTACCTTTCAACTATAACTACAGCATGTAACCCTGATATGAAACCCTTTCATCTCATTGACGAGAGACAAATGGGCGATTAACGACGGGACAAGTCCTTCTCAGGTATCTCATTGACCTCTGCGGAAGCGACAGAATGCCGAACCAGTGAGGCCCTGCAAACCACGTCAACATCATCCCAGGTGGTAGACAACGTGTGCGGAAGACCCTTGGGAGAAGGAAAGGAAAAGAAAGAGAAAAGAATTGCAAGCACGCACACAAATGAAGAAAAGAGCTCGGCACAAGCGCAGGCGGTGAGGGAATGGAAGATGAATCTTCCGAATGGTAATGCAGCATTGCTCATTGGCCCAGAATTCCCCTCCGGGACTGGTCCCGTGACCTGGAGTCGAACCCGAGGTTGTCCGTCCCGTGATTCCGAACCGCTACGAGAGTCGGGAGTTCGAGGCTACTTTCTTTCCTGGTCGACCACGAACGACGACGACATTCCCTTTTCTGTCCACTGTCCAATCTCCAGTTCCTGCACCACCTGTCAGGTCCCTTCACACGCGTCACAATGCTTTCTCAGAAGGTTGCCCAGCAGTCGCTGCGACGGCGTACGTTCTTACTCCTCGATCCTGCAGCCATGGGGCTCCGCTAACCGATTCGTTTGCAGTCGCCGTCCAGCAGCCCTACGCCCTGCGCTGGTCCTTGATGAACTCCGCCTCGCCTGCCGCCGTTGCTCTTGGAAGAAATGTTCAGATGAGGTGAGTTGTCGCGCCGAAGGATGGACGGACTGTTGCGACGGGCTTCTTTCTCCATTGGGTGGATTTCGCGATCTCGAATTCGACCGCAACCGCGTGAGGCGAAAGCCATGATAGATCCGGCACATGTGGAAATACACAGGGTCGCTAACCTATCTCGTCGGATTAGACAAGCTACCACCAGCACGACCACCTCCGACCCCAACAAGCTCCTTGCTGAGCAGCGTCTGCGCCGCCCCGTCGCTCCCCACCTTTCCATCTACAAGCCCCAGATCACCTGGATCGGCAGTAGTTTGCACCGTATCACCGGTGTCGCCCTGTCTGGCAGTCTCTACCTCTATGCGACTGCCTACCTCGCCTCCCCCATGCTCGGCTGGGACCTCGGCTCTGCCTCCGCCGTTGCCGCCTTCGGTGCCCTCCCTGTCCTCGCCAAGGTCCTCCTCAAGGCTACCATGGCCATGCCTTTCACCTACCACTGCATGAACGGTGTCCGTCACTTGATTTGGGATACCGGTCGCGGTCTCACCAACCCCCAGGTCATCAAGACTGGCTGGACTGTGGTTGGCCTGAGTACGATTAGCGCTCTGATTCTTGCTTTGCTGTGATTTCGCTTGTGCCATACCTTTTGATTCCTGCTCTGTCTAAAATGTTCTTCTTGCAATATATATTCCATAGCCAGTCAATGGATGACTGATTGCTTCTTTTTTTTTTTCTATTGGAAAAACCCGGTGTCTTACTTCTTCGGAAGCGGCCGTGTACCATTTCGTAGGGCAATTATCGGGCATTGAGCCTCTGTCCTGGATTTGGCATTTGGGAAGTTGATTCATGCAGCATACGAAGACAGCACCCGCAAACAGCGCCACATATTGCTCATGTCACTAACATTGTAGCCAGACTAATCTCATTCTCTAGGACAATTGCAACGATAACTCCAGAAACCCCATCTTCGGTCCAGTCTACAACGATTTCCCCCAACGATTGTCCCCAATGGTGCTCCCCATTTCAATTTCACAATCTCTGATAAACACAAGCTTCATGCCGATGATTTTCTTTTCCCGCCCTTGATGCTTGGTCGGCCGCAATCCTAGCCACAAAAGTCTGTTACATAGTTAGAGCCTATGCTTCTATGTCTTTGGCTCTCAAGGTGCGCAACTGCATGTCTTTCGCGGAATATGCACGCTCGAGCGGGAAGAATGGCCTTACCTATACAGGAATTCCTTGTTGGTCCAATGACCATCGATCGTCATGGTCTGTGGTTTCATGCCGGACTCGGAGGAGGGTTGGGAGGGAAAGGTTGAGGTGAAGGCGGATCATGGACCGAACAGTTACTCAGAGGAATCCCCTCTCTGTTGATCTCAACTGGAAGAAGGTCCAAGCCTGACCAAACTTCGGAACGGAAGTTGTACATTGTCCAAAAGGACATGCTGACCTGAAGAATCGAGCCGGATGGGCAGACTGCGGAATAGCTCGGGGTATTTTCGTAGTCCGGAGAGGGAGGATGATTTCAGGTTGCTTGACACCGCTGACAAACAGAGGGGAGATCAATTGACTGGAGGAGCTGGTTGAGGTATAAGACAAAGGCGATTTCAACGCATGCACATACATACAAGATTGTCTGATGAGAAGTCACTGCAAAGCGAGCCACAACCTTCCCTTTATATACTGGCAATTCTGAAGTCCAGAGACCGGGTCGAAATGGGCGCTGGGCCGGGTCGTACACCGCTATACTGTTCGACTTCCGTCTCCACGGCAAGAGGCCGCGTGGGGGGATATGACATTTCCAATGACCTTAACGCTGATCACTCCGCCAACGTTGATAGATCTCGATGAGTCTTCCGTCTTGTCTGCAAGGGACCGACGGGAATGAGTCTCGTCTAAAGATGTCGGACAGTGTGCTTGCAGCCGCGTGTCTTGCTTCATGACTACAAGATAATACCTTAGACACATTCGAGAAGGAGAACAGAAGACTACGATAAGCCAAACATACTCGCAGACTGTTCAATCATGGCCACGCTGTGTGAACTAACAAGCATCGAAACTTCCTTACATCTTTGACTATCGCAAACCATATTACCTCAGATCTTAGAACCTGAGCCAGAAATGGAGGCTGATATTTTCTGCTTGCTCTCCATATCTAAGGGCCGAGGGTCGATGCGCACACCTAGCGAACAGACCCTGGAACGTAGACGCCAGATGGACGTTTTACGATCTTCCATCCTCTAAGGCGATTCCGGCAGCTTGGCCCGAATCGTGGCTTCAGGATTCCCGGGGAATTGGGGGGAGGGTGCGTTTGCCTTTGCATAGACGGGATCCCAGGAAGTTTGCTTCGATACAGGGATTCTGGAGAGCTTCCATCTGTGCAAACAACCGGCCAATGGGGGAAGATGAAAATGTGCCCAGCAATAATGCACTCATCGATCATCAGCTTACCGTAAATGCTAAATCTGAAGCACCTGGCAAGCCGTTACTACTGACTCGCTCTATTTCGTACACCTTGTTCACAATTTACCCCTACTCGTCTTCCTTCGGATTGCTCATTTTCGCACCACCGAGGCAGGTCTTTATCGGATCTTTCCAGTCAGGCTTGATTTCTAGGAGCGGTCTGCAAACGGCATGGTCGCAGTTTCGGGTATATGGATATCACTGTACAACGCAGGCCTCTTGGATGCCATGTCTATCGTCGGAAGCACGTGGACAGATTCCTGAGCTCGAATCCAAAGCACCCGGAATCGAAGCAACCCTGACCCCAAGTATCAGCGAATTGCCTGGCCAAGCTCTTCTTCCTAAACGGCTCATGCATGAGGCCGTCTCTAGTGATGTCTCAAGTCTTCCTCCCGACGGCTTCTGACGGAATAGCTGCTCAGAGTCGGGTAGAAGGCAGTCAGCGGCCCCGGGGTATCCTACACCTTCCAAGCCAAGGTATTCTGTAGTAACAGGTTTGCTCTGACTTCCTACTGTCTACTTTACGGGGGAATGCAATTGGATCTTGGTTCCCCGCAGAGCGGTGTTGTCCGGAAAATGGGGTCCAATACAAGGAATTACGCCTTGGGCGGTTCTCGTTTTGGGTTGGCTCAAGAGGTTTCGGGGGCTTTGAGAAGCACTCATCTCCTCTTCGCCTTGCTTGTAATCGATATCACCTGCCAATGCAACACTGGCCCGTTGGAGCGAGAACCTCCCGGCCGGTGCTGTACGTCCCTGTCAATAACAACATTGAAATATGCTGTCCCCGAGGGCGACTGGTATCACCTTGCTTCACAATCTTGGCAGTCAGATAAGCCGAAGCTCTTTACCGCTGGTCTGTTTGCATCAGCCGAGCCTGTCTGAAGTGATAAATCACGACTTTATGCAGAAGCCGGTCCACTGATCCCTTCTGACTCGTCCACTAGACTAGAGGATGGACTCTAACACCTCCATTGCACGTTGAATATGCACAAGGGAAACGGACCGACAGGGGTGACACGGAAACTGCCCCGAGGGTTCCGTCATCCGAAATGTCGGCTCCTGGTCGTTACACATTACGGACAGGGTGGGAAGTGATATGCTTCCCCCTGTCAGGCCATATTGCGGTGTAGAAAGAGTCTTCCAGGCGGGAAGCTGTCACTTAGGGCAGGCAGGCTCCGAGCTCGGCGGTTTACTGTCTTCTGCTCCAGTCCATCCTGTAAACTGTGACCTACGAGTAGCTCCTCTCCTCCGTGAATGACTCGTGGTCTTACTGGCTATACCCATTAATACATGGAGGAAGTTTCTATCGCTTTGGTGCTTTTGCTTGGATCTTTCGTCTTCTCCGGAGTGATTCAGCGAGTCACTGGAGCTTACGGGTTCTTGCGCCTAGATCTACCCTAAGATCTCGCCCCGTCATCGAAAGTCGAAAAGGGGGGAGAAGGTGATTCATGGGGAAGTACGTAACCTTCCGTCGGCTCACATTATGGCATTCATTGGCCTGCAGCGGGCCTTGAGTATGAGGAAAGAGAATAAATACTTGTATAACAGCGTCGGGGGTTTGTGGCAAGATATATAGTACCGATGCCGGGTTCCGATAGCGTGGCGATGCACCTGGGACCATTGTTGGAGATGGGTCTCGAGATTGGTACACAGATCCAGCCCGTTCGAGTTCTCAGGCGCTTTACTAGGCCAGCATAACAGGTTTGGTGCTAATTCCTGTAGCAAGAGGAGTCACTTACTCATGTATAACCTACAAGATGCGTCAAGGTACAGTACTGTCCTGTAGCCGCTCATGCCCCGGCCCGCAAAGAACGGGACTGAAGGGGAGCGCCGGAGGAAGCGCTAACCCAATACGGAATAGCGCGTCTCCGAAATCTTCCTGGAGTCCATAATGAATTATAGTTGTTGTTGCCATCGACCGTGCAAGAAAAAAGAGAAACTCAGGACTGGCGACCCCTCCTCTCACCCCTTCTCCACCACTCCGAGTTTCCGGTTTCTCACATATTCAATGGCTTCGACACTGTCCACTCGCGCGGTCAGGACGCTCTCCGGCCCCGCGTGCCGCACCCTCGCTCGTCCCAGCGCGATCGAATCCGCTCTCCTTCCGCGGCGAGCCTTGTCGACATCCACGGAGGCGGCGCCTGCCAGCCAGCAAGATCGGCCGCGGTGGTCATACACGCCCGAGCGTGCAAAGGCCCCCTTCAGTCTGCGCATTGATTCCAAACGCCCGGCCTGGAACTCCAACTCCGACCCTAGGATCCTCGATCGGTTCTACATCGGCCTGCTCGGCCCTGATGGGGACAAGCTCCTATCGGACGAGGTCAAATGGCTGGCCGTGACGCACAAGAGTTTTGATCAGGGACGGAGAGGTTACAACGATCGTTTGGCTTTCTTGGGTACGTACGGGGGAGGAGGGAGAGGTGGAACGGGGGGCCCAAGGCATTCCCACTTACCGATGACATGACGGCGTGGCTAACCTTCGATTTTCTTGTCGAATAGGCAAACGGATCGTCAAACTACAGGCTTCGCTGGCCCTGGTGCAGGGTCCGGCTGCCAGTGCCCCGACTCCGGACGCCTATGGCCGCGTGCCCTTCAGCCATCCCGATCTGGAGGGCTTGAACAACCTCTCCTATAACATCAAGAACTTCATGACACACAAGGCCAAGGTGGCGCAATTGGCAAACAAATACTCACTCGCGAAGGTTCTGAGATGGTCTCCTCGGCAGGTGAGTGACTTGCATATCTTGAAACGAAAAACCGATGCTACTTGCCCCTTATCCTCGGTTCCTATCATGCTACAATGAAGAGCGCACGCGAGTTTCGGAACAGGTCGTGGCTAACATGTGGACTTTCTCACGAACTCTAGCCCCTCAACCTTCAGGCTTCCGGATTGGAACTCGTTCTCGCCCACACGATGTACGCTATTATCGGCGCCATCTCGCTGGAGAAGGGCGGCGACGTCGCCAACAAGGTGGCACGTGAGCGGATACTCAAACCCCTGGGCTTTCAGCTCGAGGCATGAAGAAGTCGGGGAGGCAGGATTGAATTGAATTCTTCGGGGCAAATTTTCGCAGGGAGCATATCAAGGCGTTTATTTTCCTTTTTTTTCCCCTTCTGTTTTGGTCTTGGGGGGATCTTGGTCCCATATGTGTACTGGGGGATCATCACTTTTCGTTCGACCGTATATTATGTATTTTTAACCACCACCACCACCACCACTACGACCTGTGCTATATGGAACTGCAAATACCAACCCGCAAGATTTTTTTTCACTCTGTCCTGGATATTCGAGTACATAGCATATAGCAAGCTTAAAGGTCGATAACACATTTAGGGGGAAAATAGGGATGTATGGTTCCTCTGACACCGCCCGAGTAACAGTAAGCAAAATACTCGGCCAGCTCTTATGGAACCCTCGAAGAATACGATTCTTAGTCTTCGCACCTTGGTATCGCAAGATCAGCCATGGAAAACCGAGAACAACCAACAGAATGTCGAGTTGAACTTGGAAATCGCTTTGCATGCAATTTACACTGGCTTGCACTGTCTAGAAAGGGCGTATGGTACAAAGAAAGAAAAGAAAAAAAAAGAGCCGGAGGAGATTTCGCAGCAAAAAAGACGAATTTATAGTGTGATGGGGGCCTGTGGCGCTAGACTCCTTTGAGAGAAGCGTAGGTCTTGAGAAGGCTTAGCGGCACGTGTCCTGATGCCTGAGGCGTTATTACTTACCGCGACGTTAAAGTGGTAATTTATAGGCAGAGTGCTAGGAGTTACGGTGTAAGGTTTGTATCAGACCAGACCGACAGCCGCAATCCAGCCCATTGACAACTTTAGGTATGAGTTCACTCACTATAACTCTAAGGTCAGATACAACCACCTTGTACTGTACGTCTATCTTGTCGCAGGGCTGTTGATGCTTCTCCTCCATTGACTTCGACTGACATTATTCACCTCCAGCTCGAATCCCTCCCTTTTCTAGATCCAGCAAGCATGTCGAGCAACTAGTGGTCTGGCTGGCCTCTCCCGTTCACACTCGCCAGCGCCTCTCTCTCCCGCACCGACTCCCCTTCCCATCTCCATCTCCTTCCTGACCACCTTCACTCTTGACTACTTTCTTACTCCCCTGACGTCGGATTTCCTCCCATCCTTGTCGCCATGGCGTCGGCTATTTTCTTCCTTGATCTGAAGGGCAAGGTAAAACTACCCCAGCAGTGCCTCTGCGTCCGTCCCCCCTGATACCTGACCGTCTTAGTAGACCCTTCTAGCCCGGAACTATCGCGGAGACATCCCTATGTCCGCGGTTGAGAAATTCCCCATCCTCCTCAGCGACGCCGAAGAAGAGAGCTCCGCCGTCGCCCCCTGCTTCTCCCACGAAGGAATCAATGTACGTATCGACCTGCGCCCGTCGCACCGCCGCCGCCGCAGCAGCGGCCGCCGGTGCGGCGCACACACATGCACCTCCCTATTTACCCCCGCTGTTCCCCGCAGCCCGTACCCAGTGCTGCTGGCTGCGCACCAGCATCACCCATCACCATCACTCCCATACCACTTCAATGCGTACTTGCATGGAGAAGTGGCACCTACCGCAGCTCTATTTGGGATTGGTTCGTGTTATTAATTATGGAATTCGGCATAGTACCTCTACATCCGTCACAGCAACCTCTACATCCTGGCCCTGACCAAGAAGAACACCAATGCCACCGAAATTCTCCTCTTCCTACATAAGATTGTCGAGGTGTTTACGGAATACTTCAAGGTACTGGAGGAGGAAAGTATTCGGGATAACTTCGTCATTATCTATGAATTACTCGATGAGATGATGGACTTTGGGTACCCGCAGACCACGGAGAGCAAGATCTTGCAAGAGTAAGTTTCTTTGATCGGCCTGCTGCTGCTCGCAAAGAAGCAATGAGCAGTTTCAATCTTCTTTGAGAATAGCGGGGTGCTGACTCGGGGCGCAATAATCCCAGATACATCACACAAGAATCACACAAGCTCGAAGTCCAAGCCCGACCGCCCATCGCGGTCACCAACGCCGTCTCCTGGCGCAGCGAGGGCATCCGCTACCGCAAGAACGAAGTCTTCCTCGATGTTGTCGAGTCCCTGAACCTCCTCGTCTCCGCGTCTGGTAACGTGCTGCGATCGGAGATCCTGGGCGCCATCAAGATGAAGTGCTACCTGAGTGGGATGCCGGAGCTGCGGCTGGGCCTGAACGACAAGGTCATGTTTGAGACCACGGGCCGCGCCACGCGCGGCAAGGCTGTCGAGATGGAGGATGTCAAGTTCCACCAGTGCGTGCGACTCTCGCGCTTCGAGAATGACCGCACCATCAGCTTCATCCCGCCGGATGGCGAGTTCGAGCTCATGAGCTACCGGCTGAACACGCAGGTGAAGCCGTTGATCTGGGTGGAGTGTCTTGTCGAGTCGCACTCTGGTTCGCGGATGGAGTACATGCTGAAGGTGCGTCGAAACTTTTTTTTTTACACTTGGGTTGGGGCTTGGTTGACTGACGGCACGCATCCGCTACCAACGACAGGCCAAAGCACAATTCAAGCGCCGCAGCACAGCCAACAATGTCGAGATCCTGGTGCCCGTGCCGGAAGATGCCGATTCGCCGCGGTTCCGCACCAACATCGGCACCGTCCACTACGCCCCGGAGAAATCCGCCATCATCTGGAAGATCAAGCAGTTCGGCGGCGGCAAGGAGTTCCTGATGCGCGCGGAGCTGGGCCTGCCCTCCGTCAAGGGCGACGACGAGCACGGCGGCGGCATGACGGGCGGCTTCGGCGGCAGCATGGGCGGCACTGGACAAGGCAAGGCCAAGCGACCGATCAACGTCAAGTTCGAGATCCCCTATTTCACCACCAGTGGGATCCAAGTACGGTACTTGAAGATCACAGAACCAAAGGTATGCTGCAGCGCCTTCCCTCCCCGTGGTTTCTGTTATCATGCTAACTCCAATGGCTTCGATAGCTACAATACCCCTCCCTCCCCTGGGTACGATATATAACCCAGTCGGGCGATATCGCCGTCCGCATGCCAGATGTACAATGATGTATAGCGTTTCCAATCTCCCCCTTGCGCATGTACCGTCCTTTGCCCCTTCTTCTTCTTCTTCTTGTTCCTCTAGTCCAATCAGATCTATCATAAATATTTTCTCACCCTCCTCAACGTGGACTAGTCCAGTCCCTGGCAGTTCTATAGTTAGATGGTCGTGAAAATCTGATTGCTATTGTGCTCTCCCCCCCCGCCCCCCCCCCATCTTCTTCCTTAGGAGTTTTGAGGGTAGTTAGTATAGCGCCGGACGTAGCCCCACTCGCGACATCTTTTCATCTCCCTCTTGTTAGTATGATTGTATATTCCCTTCGATAGGTATAGACCTGCAAGATCCCCCAAGTCAGTTTCCAGGGCTGCATCTCCAACTCAAAATGAGCTGACGGACTGACTGACTGACTAGTCCTCACTTATGTGCAGGCCGGCCGTCTGGATCCTTTACAGTACGCCCAATACAGCGGGCGAGAGGTGGAAGCCCCCCTACGGTAGACTGCACACATACCACGGCGTCTAATTACCCCTGGAGTTGTATATATTCATCTGCTGTACTACCATTCTGATTCCCGCCGAGCCTGTCAAGAGATTTTCCTTTTTGGTTTAAAGAATCTGGTGTTTGGCATAATTCAAAACTCCTCCAGGAATTCGACTCCCGACGACTCCTGGAGTAACCCCATGATCGCCCGGTTACTGGCGAACCAGCCCTCCAGCTCGGCCTCGTTCCCCATCCGCATCATCGGCTCATCGACCAGCAACCCATGGACCGGGTCGGGGTGCAGAGACTGCTGAAGTTGAGGACCGCCGCCGCCGCCATCCCCCCAAGAACTCGGGGCCGCCGACAGACCCAGGGCGGCGAGGTGGTGATCCATCTCGGCGCACGCGGCGGTCGCGGTCGGGTCTGGCGGCGGCGGCGGCGGCTGATGCGGCTGGTGCGGCTGGTGCTGGTGCTGGTGCTGGTGCTTCCGCTGGGAGGTCGTGGTTGTGCGGCGGCACTCCACGTAGCAGCGGGCGACGTTGTAGAGGACCAGGAAGAGCCGGTACATGCGTGCGGCGGCGTCGGAGACCGTCGGGGCGGGGTGGATGGATTCGACGAAGGCCTGGAGAAGCGGAAGGTAGTAGCGGTGATTCTGGGTTTCGATGATGTGGCAGAAGAGGACGATGAAGGGCGAGAAGGGGGCGAAGAGGAGGGTCCTTTTTTTTTGGTTTTGGTTCGGTTAAGTCAGTTGAGGTTGGTTAATTGTTCGTTCGCCTTTGGATTCGTTCGGCGAGGTGCGCGGGGCAGTCCAGTCTCTCTGGCTATTGACTTACCAGTGAATGTACTTGGAGAAGTAGATGGGGGGGTTCTTGTGGATCACGGCCATACAGTCGAGATGTCTCTTCAACGTCGCTTCGGCGGCTTGGATGCAGTTGGAGCTGAACCTGGTGGGCGAGTCGGGGGTCGGGGGCGCGGCCCGATGGACGAGCGTGAGGAGAGAGAGGCGCAGGACGTCGTCGGAGAGCGCGAAAAATTCTATCAGGGCTTCGCCGGACCTCTGCCCAGCTGCTTGGATCCATTGGTTCTATATGGCCGGTATCATCAGAAACCGCTTCAATCTCATTGAACCCCCCTCCCCCTCCGGTGACCTACATGAGTCTCTTGAGTGGCTTGTTCCAACGCGTGTAGGTCATCCACAAGACTTTGGACTCTCGCTTGCCGCACGGCGTCGGGCTGGGCGATCGAGGCAGGGCTGTATAGCATCGCGTAGATGCTGCCCTGGCAGCGCGCGGATTCGATCCACAGAGGGAAGTACGCCATCACCGGGGCGTGGCAGTGGTTGGCCGAGGGTCGCAGGACGGTGATGTCGCCGTCAGGGATGGTTGACGCGCGTCCAAGGCGGAGGGACAGGCTCTTGTCGAGACAGTAGACGCCCCAAAAGAGAAAAAGCTTGTACTGGGTGGTTTCGGGCGAGTCGAGCTTCATGGAGGAAGTCCGATGGTAGCCGAGGGTCTGGCATAGCTCCGACGCCTTGGATGCATATGTCCAGGACATAGAAGGCTTGGAAAGCTCGACGAAGTGGAACGCCTTGGACGGAGGGGTCAGATTGGGCCAGGCCCTCGTGTTGCCAAAGAAGAGATGAGAGACTCACCCCGAACGTCAGGGCCAGAATTGTGCTCGAGGTTGCAGGGAGATGCAGAGGTAGGCCGGCCAGTGCCGTTTCCAGATTGGCTTCGCAGAGACGAGCATGGCCAAAGTACTCTTCCCGACCTGCCTCGGGTAGTTGAAACGCGTAGTCCCAGAAAAGAGAGTGCAGGCCGGCATTCACGGTTATGAAATCGGTCCCCGGACAATTCTCAGAGAAATAGACCCCGAGACACATGTCTGAGAATTGATTCAGTTGGAGGAATTCGTAGATCCAGCCGGTACCGGCGAGGCTCTGGGCTAAGCAACAACCGGTTTTAGAGATGATACATACGTGCTCATGGCCACATCCGATACTGGGGACTCACATTTGGCCAGACGTATGAGGGCTACAGCCTTCTCAATGGGAGGGAGCTCGGAACGTTGGATTCGGAGATGCGGAGTAGGCGTCAACCGAGTGCCAAGTGATTCGCTGGACGTAGTCTGCTTTTTGAGGGTCGCCACAGTATGAGCAAGCGCATCTAGAGTCTGACGCAGCTCTAGACTGCAATCCTGCACAGGATCCGGGCCCAGAACGTTGTGCAGGAAGTCGTTTGCAAAGGCCGAGTGCGCAGTCAATGAGGAGTCCCCTTCCACGAGTGGCCCACCGGCTGAGTCGGCCTGGGGTGCATGGCTGGATACCGCGGGCGTGGAATGGGACTCGTTGGATGGAGTTGATGTACTCCTTGTTAGCCCAGACCGTTGGGGGTCAGGCCGACTTACTTGGAGATCCTGCAGAATTCCGATGATGCCGTCGAGTTGACGTTCGATGTGGTCGATTTTTCTTTCACTGCTCCGTACAAGATAGGACAATAGTCAGTCAGTCAGGTGGATGTAGAAGGTGACAGCCAAACAAGACGCATACTAAAAAGGAGTAAAGTGGATGCGAGTGCGTTTCTCCTTGGCCCTAATCTCGGCATAGGTACACTCAATGCTCTTTTGCTCACAATGCGAACAAGGATCCTGTCGGTTACACCGGATCTAGGGCAGATTAGGATCCATCCGACGTATCAGTCCGGGATGTTTCGCTAAGGCATACCTTGCGATTTCGACAAGCATCGCACTGGCCAGAAGTCAACTACGGCGACGAGGAAACCAAGAGTTGCATCCGGATCACATACAGCTCGTATCATAAGAGTATTCGCGCCCATCCAAGATGCATCCCTGGGAGCATCAGATCCACCCTGAGTATGATTGTCTTCCATGACGAGAACGACGGCTAAGAGGGGTGGTTCAAGCGTCGAGACTCGAATCTGCCCAGTAACTTAATCGGTATTGATATCATCATTCACGTGACATAGCGAGGGTCCAGTGGACCTGGCCGATTCCGAAAGAAGTGCCCGTGATTGATTCAGTTGACTCCTACTAGACCCTAATCCACGGGTTATGGGTGGGGATGGAGCCCGTCGTGTCCGTCGTCCGGGGAGCCTTTAGGGCACTTTTTCTCTACTTGCTACTCCGTACAGTACAGGAAGTTGCCAAGAATACGGACGCCGTGATTCCCGCCCCGAAAGTTCCTGTTGACAGGGCCGAAGTATATAAGGTGCAAAAAGAAATGAATCCCTTGATTGTGGAAAATTCAAGCTCAAAGCGAGGTACTCAGCGTCTGGTGTATCTTTTCGTCGATTTGAAAAATTCTCCCAGTCATCTGCTCTGCTAAATGCCCCCCCCCCCCCCTTTCCCATGGATACTGAGGCGATCGATAGCGAAAAGAGGGCCGCTACAACACCAACCCTAACCCCGACCCCCCCAAACGAGCCCGAAGGCTCTTTCGCCGCCTACAGGCGAATCTTCACGTATGCTGGTCCTCTTGAGCACTCCTTACAGGCAGTCGCATCCTTCGCAGCCGTTTGCTCTGGTGCCGGCATCGCCTTCCAACCCCTCATTGTAGGCCAGTTCATCACCAGTGTCACCGACTTCACATCCTCGCCAGCCTCGCCATCCTCGCAATCGCGACTTCGCTCCGAAGCTTCCAGACTCGCTCTCTACTTCGTCTACCTCGGCATCGCCCGCTTCGCCCTATCCTATATCTACAACACGCTTTTCACCCACACGGCTCACACCATCACTCGCAATATTCGGCATGAATATGTGAAATCGGCGCTCAGCCAGGAAGTGGCATTCTTCGATCAGGGGACTGCTGGCTCGATTGCAACCCAAGCCACGTCCAACGGTCGCATGATCCAGGGTGGAATCAGCGAGAAAATCGGTCTTGTCTTCCAGGGCCTCTCGGCTTTCCTCACTGCTTTCATCATTGCCTTGGTGGTTCAGTGGAAGCTGACACTGATATGCCTCTGCATTGCTCCGGCGACTCTGGTTGTCAATGGTGTGGCAGGCGGGCTCATGGGAGGCTACGAGAACCAGATCCTCGAGATCAACTCGAAGGCGAACGCCTTCTCGGAGAGTGTTCTCTCGAGTGTGCGGACGGCGCATGCCTTCGAGATTCGAGACCGGCTGGTCGACAAGTTTGATGGGTATCTGTGCGCTGCTCATGAGGTTGGCAGCAAGCTTTCGATCATCTTTGGCATCTTCTTCTCCGCGGAGTACTGTATCGTCTACCTGGGCTACGGGTTGGCCTTCTGGCAAGGGATCCGCATGTTGTCCGCAGGGGAGATTGTGGAAACCGGAGACATCTTTACGTGAGTGCTGCCTGCTATGTAAAACGGCTAGGGACTTTCCGCTAACCATGCAGTTGTTGAAGTGTCATCATGTCGGTCATCATTGCGGCGACACAGCTGACCATGCTTGCGCCTTACATGGTCGACTTCACCCGGTCCGCGACGGCGGCGTCGATGCTATTCAACTTGATCGATCGCAAGTCCGAAATCGATCCCTATGACCAGACCGGGCATCAGGCATCGGAGGTTGTAGGGGAAATTGAGTTCGACGAGGTTACTTTTGCCTACCCGACTCGGTCTGAAGCGAAGATCCTGGACCGATTCTCCATGAGAGCGCAGGCGGGCAAGGTCACTGCCCTGGTGGTGAGTTTGGTCCTTGGACGACTTGTCAGTTGATTTCGAAGCTAAGCTAAGCCTGCCTAGGGTCCATCTGGCTCGGGAAAGAGTACAATTGTCGGCCTTTTGGAGCGCTGGTATAACCCCCAGTCAGGAATCATCAAACTAGATGGTCACCCAATCGACCAATGGAATCTCGCCTGGCTCCGGAAAATGGTCCGTCTCGTGCAGCAAGAGCCAGTCCTGTTCCAGGGCACGGTCTTTGACAATATTCAACACGGACTGGTTGGTACCAAATGGGAACATGCCCCGGAAGCTGAGCAAATGGAACGAGTCCAAGAGGCAGCCACCATGGCCTTTGCGCACGATTTCATCGCCGACCTCCCGAACGGGTACCATACCGAGATCGGTCCCCGTGGCGGTCGTCTGTCTGGCGGACAAAAGCAACGGATTGCAATTGCCCGAAGTATTGTTTCTCAGCCTAAAGTGCTGATCCTGGACGAGGCCACCAGTGCTCTGGATCCGCATGCCGAAAGTGTGGTTCAGAAGGCCTTGGATAGGGCTTCCGAAGGCCGGACTACCATCGTCATTGCGCACAAGCTTGCGACCATCCGAAAGGCCGACAACATCATCGTGATGAGAAAGGGGTGCATCGTCGAGCAGGGAACACACGATTCCTTGCTGGCACGGGGCGGCACATATGCACAACTTGTGAGAGTACAGGACTTGGCTGTTTCCAGTCCTGTTTCCAGTCCTGTTTCCAGTCCTGTTTCCAGTCGCGAATCGTCATCGAACCCAGAGTTGGAACCTTCCAATACCGATGCCTCGAAAGCAGATACTGTGACCAAATCCTTGCCTCCAATCTCATACGCCTCGGTTGACAGCAACCATGGAGACACGCCGCAGAAAGAGTATGCCAACTACGATGACCACAAGCAGCGAAATATCGTTTCCGTCGTCTATCGTCTTCTCCGAGAGACCCCCGAGCTTCGAGTCGTGTACTGTCTGGTTTTCACTGGATGCATCGTCGGTGGTAAGTAAAAAACCAAGCACTCGCTGGCCATTATGCCGTGAACTCTTCTCAATAACAACAAAAACAGGAGCCACGTTCCCTGGCCAAGCGATTCTGCTATCTCGAGTTGTTGACATCCTCAGCCTGCCGTCATCGGAATTAGAACACCAGGGAAACTTCCTTGCTACCATGTTCATCGTGCTTGCGGCCGGCTGTCTCGTGTGTTATTTCATTCTCGGCTACGCCACCAACACGGTTGCGCAACATCTCGGCCACAAACTGCGGCGACAGAGTCTTCATAACATGCTGCAGCAAGATCTTCAATTCTTCGACCGCGCGGAGAACCGCACCGGCGCCCTGGTTGCGCGCGTGGACTCGAACCCGCAAGCGATCCTCGAGCTGATGGGCTACAATGTCGGACTGGTCTTGATCGCCGCCCTGAATCTGGTGGCATGCTCTGTCTTGGCCCTGGTGTACTCGTGGAGACTCGGGCTGGTCGTTATCTGCGCCGGCCTCACGCCACTGGTGGGCTCCGGCTACTTGAAGATCCGGCTTGACGCGCAGTTCGATCGTGATGCGTCGAGGCGCTACCTGAACAGCGCGTCCATCGCGTCGGAGGCGGTCACTTCGATGCGCACGATCGCGGCGCTGGCCATCGAGCACACCGTGCTGGAGCGATACACCCGAGAGCTGGATGCAGCGGTCGCAGACCTGACGCGTCCGCTACTCACGGCGATGGCGAGCTTCGCCTTCACCCAGTCGGCCGAATCCTGGTTCCTGGCGCTCGGCTTCTGGTACGGATGTCGCCTGCTGTCGCGGGAGCAGGTCACCCTGTCCGCCTTCTTCGTCGCGTTCCTGGGGGTCTTCTTCTCCGGCCAGAGCGCTGCGCAGCTCTTCCAATACTCCACCAGCATCACCAAGGGCGTCAACGCCGCCAACTACCTCTTCTGGCTGCAGGACCTCCAGCCCAGCGGGCGGGCGACCGAAGAAACCCGCGACGACAATGGCCCCGGCGCAGCAGCAGCAGCCACCATGGATCTGGACCACGTCCAGTTCGCCTACCCTCTCCGACCCGAGATCCCCATCCTCAAAGGCCTTGACCTCAGCGTACGCCTCCCCCCCCCCCTGTTTTGCCCCCAGGAATCTCCAAAACTAACCCACCCATCCCCCCCCCCCGGCTTCAGCTCAAGAAAGGCCAATTCATCGCCCTAGTCGGCGCCTCCGGCAGCGGAAAATCCACCGTCATCGCGCTGCTCGAGCGATTCTACGATCCCACCACCGGCGCAATCCACCTCGACGCCCGCCCGCTCCCCAGCTACCCCCGGCGCCGCTACCGCGCGATCGTCGCGCTCGTCCCGCAGGAACCGGATCTCTTCCCCGTCTCCATCCGCGAGAACATCGCCTTCGGCCTCACCCCGGGCCCACGCCACGCCGACACTCCCACCAGCCCCGGGGCCGGCCCCGAGAAGACCAAGACCGACGAGCAGATCGAGAACGCCCTGCGCGCAGCCCACGCATGGGACTTCGTCGCCTCGCTCCCGGACGGCCTGGCCACCGTTGTAGGCGGTGGTGGCGCGGGGGCAGGGTCGCAGCTCTCTGGCGGCCAGCGGCAGCGCATCGCCATCGCGCGCGCCCTGGTCCGCGACCCGAAGCTGCTGCTGCTCGACGAGGCCACTAGTGCCCTCGACACGGCGAGTGAGCGCGCGGTGCATGCGGCGCTTGCAGCCGCGGCCGCAACCAACAAGAGTGGTGGGCGGATTACCGTCGCTGTGGCGCATCGGCTGAGTACCGTCCGGCAGGCGGATGTGATTTGTGTGGTGCGCGACGGGCGCATCGCGGAGATGGGATCCCATGCGGAGTTGGTGGCCAGGCGGGGGCTGTATTGCGGGATGTGTGAGGCGCAGCAGGCTTTGGATTAGATTGCGAGGTGTTTCTTTCAGCTGCGTTCGAGAAGATCGGTGGTGGCGCTTGTGGAGAGGGCATTTCGTTCAGTCATCTAATCAAATTTCTTGGGTCGTTTCTTTCTTTCTTTCTTTCTTTCTTTCTTTACCGATGGTGGGAAGTGAGCGAAGAAGCAGGCATTTTAATTCGGGTTATTTAGGATTTTCTTTTTGGTCTGACACGGCTTGAATACATACACAGGTACATACAGAATAAAGGCCGAGGAGATTGACGATGCGGCGCATGCTAATCAGGGTTGGAGATTGAAGGGTATCTTTTAACAGGATGGGATGGGAAGGGGGAAGGAGCGTGCATTGTGTGGTTCAATGCACTGAGATTTCTCCACTTGGGGCCAGTGGAATGGGAAGCGTGGGAATTGGCTGGTGGGTGCGGTGCCTAATTTGCTTGGTGGTGCAGGCTAGGTTGTTTGTGATGGGGTGGGTTAGAGGATGTAGGGGATGTGTAGGCATGTGGAGAGGAGGCATCTATCAGACTTCCTCGGTTTCGGGCCCCCTAAACAGTGGGGGAGATGCTCCTTATGACGGATGTCGCGGCGGAGAGTCGCGCATACGCTCATCGACATTGGACGGGTCCCCTGTCAGTGCTGAGGAACTTGTTGGGAAGGTCAATCTGACCTCTTGATCAGTTGATTCGATGGGTAAATCAATCATGCGCCCCGTTGGTCCCGTCGGGCGATTCGACGGTAGGGAGCGGGAATCCATCGCCGTGGCCGGTGGCCGCCGCTTTGGAGAAGCCCTCGCGGGCGAGCATGGTGTTGAGCACGGCGCAGTTGTAGGCCGCTTCGCCGGGGGGCACCACCAAGAAGATATACGTGTTGTCCGTGAACCGGCCGAGGAAGACGTTGAACTGCGGGGTCTTGGTGTGCATGACAACGAACCCCGCGGACGCGGGCGTGGTGTGGGTGTTGCGGGCAGCGCAGTGCTTGAAGGCCTTCATGATGTTGGAGAGGCGCTCATGGCGGTCGTAGATCGGGTTCATGTCGCCGATCTCGGACGAGACGGACGTGACGGTGAGGAAGGTAGAGCGCTCGAAGAGGATGACCTCCTCGGCATCCACGCGTTTGGCGAATGCGTGGAGGAACCGCTCGATGACCGTCAGGTTGGGGATAAGCTTGTGGACGATGCCGGCCCAGGCTTTGTAGAGGGACTGGTCCCAGATGCTGCTGCCGAAGGTGTCGATGGAGAAGTGCTCCGACCGGCTGCGGATCATGGCGGAGCGTTCGTCGTAGATCCGTTGCCGGTGCTCGGCCTGAATGAGGTCAAGCTTGTGGACAAGGCAGAAGACGTGAGCGTTGGGGCTGTACTCCTTCAAGGCATTAATGATGGCGTTGTAGGTGTCGAGGTCGCGCTCGACCTCGCGGGACTCAATGTCAAAGACGTAGATGAGGACAGCAACGTCGGAGAAGATGTTGCCTCGTTGGGAAGCGAGGTAGGTCTCCATGAAGGCATCTTGTCTAGAATGAGGGAATTTGGTCAATGGATGAATTATTCACTGCAAGGCCCGACGACTTGGTTGACCTACCCTCCGCAATCCCAAAGATTAAGTGTAAGGTTCCCCATGAACTTGACATGACTATGCTCGACATCGATGGTGGCACCCAGGCGTCGGACATCCTTGGCCACGTAATTGCTGAAGATGATTGATCGCATAGAAGATTTCCCCGAGCCACTCTTTCCCATCAGGAGAACCTTTCTCTTCTTCTTGCGGAGATCCATATTTGGAGAAGGAGGGAAGACTGTCCCGTTAACCGTACCCCGCACTTGTTAAAGGATAGAATCTCAGCAGGGGAGACGATCAATGAAGAGAAGAGGGTGCTAATCAATGGGAGGATATAGGGAATGTGCACCCATCTGAATGTGCACCTTGCAAGGGAAAATTGTAAGTGGAGGTAGAGAAACTGCTACAGCAAGAAGGCTCGCTCCAGCAAAAGGGCCGGAGGAGTCGCTCACCCAGCCTCCCGCCCTCCTCAGCGTCATCGCTGTTTGGGTCAACAATGTTCCGAAGGCCGCCCTGTCACGTGCAGTTGCACGCATCGGGTCATTTCATCTCAACGCACGATTTAAGATGTATCTATTATAAGCTGAGGGCTGGCCTGTATGTACAATTGATCATACGAGCACTCACTACTCTCTTTGCGACTTCTTTCAATCCATTCCCCAGTAATGATTGATGTAGATGTACAGACCAATATCCATGTGTACATGAAAAAGTAAAATATCAGAATCCACCCCCATAGAAACAAATGTACAGCAGAAGCCAATTAGGTATAACATTCAAGGTGATCCAGTCCAGGATCGACCCGAATGGAGTTCTTCACACACAGAGAGAGGGAGAACAGTAAATATGAAACAAGGCGAAGGAATATCCGGTCATCAAAGTCATAAGCACTTCCACCAGCCGTAAGGTAATCAGCAAACGCAAGCTGGCGGAGTCAGGTATCCAGAAAATCAACGAGGTATGCGATCATTAGAAAACAGTGCCGTCCGAGCGGATCATGATGGGGGGCTCCTTCGTATTGGGCCTGGATACTTCGGCGATTTCGCGACCACCCTAGGGTTGATTGTTAGCATGTTTTCCCCTCAATGGGTATCCGACATGGATTTCCAGCTTACCTTCCATGAGCCTGCCTCTAGCATCTGTGCAAGTGTCAACTGGTCTTCTCCTACCAGCCCCAGCTGCCCGTTGACTTCTGACAACAGTTCGTCGAGGAAGCCAACAGTGACGGCGCGCCACTCCACCACCACATCATCATCCGTCGAGAAAAGGGGCACAACCTCGACATTTGGCTGTCCTTTGATCTGAGCGTTCTCTCTGTATGCCGTGAGCCCGCGCTCCAGGTCTTTCTCCTTCAGACTCAACAGTCCCATATCAATCAGTAGGCCGCCGTTGCGATATTCAGGAAGACCCGTCAACAGTTCACTGCCTGCAAAGTGGATCTTCATCAATTTCGACATGGGAACCATGATGGAGTAGCAGAGCCATTGCGTCAATTTGTGGAACGGGACGATGTTCTCCCAGGGCTGTGCGGGGGGCGATTTAGGCAGATCAGAGCAGGGCCATGCGTCTCCGATAGACAGGCCATCAATCTGCGTTCTCGAGGGGGGCCAGATCGGGGTGAGTCCATCCATGAGCACACTCCAGAGAGTGGTGATAGGAACGATTGGAACGGACGAGGCGAGTGTGGACGGGTGAGAAAGAAGGTAATCTGCATATCGTAGGTCAGTTGGTGTTAGACAGAAGACAGACCGGTCGGTCTCCGCTTACCTAGCAAGTTTCCAGGTCGCGCGTCGACGCCGAAGAAGTCTTGGTTGTTCAAAGCTTCGGAGAGTCGGATCAGCAGTCCAGCGCGACCTTGAATGCCTGCGAGCGGGTTCTGCTCCGAGTGTTGCATTCCTTTAGCAAGCACCTCCACGGTAATCTTCTTCAGCCCGGCGCCGTCCACCTGACAGGGTTCTGTGGGGTCGCTGCTGAACAAGCCACTCTTGAACATTTCCAACGTAGCTACTGCCAAGCCTTCGCTGCGAGAGTAGATCTTGCCCGACTCCTTGGATTTGTAGGACCATCCGTTCCCTGCGCCCGCATCGAGGAGAACGGAGACGACAAATAAATCAATCAGCCGACGGGTTCGTTCTTGCGCGTCAATAGTGCTAGGCCAGGACTGAAGCAGTTGGTTGACGCGGGGTCGTCCACCCACGTCGAAGTGCTGCCAGCGTCCATGAGGAGGGATCGAGTCGTAGTCGGGAGCATAGTCTCTCTAGAAGGAACCAGCTTGGTTAGCACTGAATCCCGAGGCAAATACGACGGGTCCTCAAAGTGCGTGGCGTTCTCTTACCTTGATGATAGATACAATGTACGACGCCGTTGCGATAAATTTGCTCATGTCCACATCAAAGTGGTTAAGTCGGTTTCTCTTCGCCTTGTTGAGAACGTATGAGCATCTTTCGCGGACGGCGTGGATGCTCCGCAGATAAGCTGCGGGATCCAGGGCTGGATCGGGCGGTTTGGCAATCGGCATCTCTGGTATGGAGGCAGGCAACCCGCTTCCTTTGTACCCCGGGGATCTCAACGAGGCACTCGAGGTCCGGGCACTGTTAGCGGAGGCAAAGGATTCCTGTTCATCCTTTTCACTCTGGATCGAGTTCTTAGAGTCCTTGCGCTTGAAAAGACCCATGGTGGGCGGAGAGTGTGTTGGTTAGAGGGGGTGGGCGGGTGGGCGAGATAGATGAAACACAAGAGTGAGAGCGTCCACAGCGCTCAGAGAAAAGGAAACTAGAAACTAGATGGCTTCCCGTGAAGAAGTCGAGGATGGTAAGAACCGAGGAGAAAGAACGATAAAGTTCCAAGGCTAGACTGAACGTCTGGTGTCAGCAGCAGAAGTGCCGAACGCAAAATTGGGCACCCAGAAGAGCAAAAGGTCATAAACAGAACGAAGAGATCTGCAGTGGTTGCTCCCAGCGGGCGAGAGTGAGAATGAGAGGGAAAAAGAAAGAGAGAGACTGGAGTGACGGAAAGGAAAAAAGGACAAGCCCTTATTTTACATATGAGTTTACTTTTGGGATCTGGCTAGCTGTCTAGATTTTGCTTTTCTTCTTTTAATCTGAATGTGAATTTTATTTTTGGGGAGGAGGGGGGAGGGGAGAGTGAATTATTTTTACATGAAATTACCATGTTTTCTTGTCATTTCTGTCCCTAGAAGGATTTTTTTTTCTTGTATTTTTATTTTTGTTTTCTTATTTTTTTTTCTTGTTCATTTAGATCAAGGTTAGCAAATGGAGGGGGAAAAGAGTCCAAACTACTAATTAGAAGGAGGGGAAGTAATAATAACAATAATAACGACAACAACAACAGTGTAATACAGAGCGGGGGCAGTCGAGGGGAAAGTCGAGCTTAGAGAACATTAGGAAAGGTTAGGAAACTAAGGGAGGTTAGGAACCTTAGCAGGGCTACTAAGACCTCCCTCATTGGCACAAAAGGACCCGGGTGAGTGAGCCACGGCCCTTTCTACGGCGCAGAACCAGTAACCTAGTCGAGTCTCGGAGTCGGGAGGTGGAGAGCTTGGGAGGGGGAGGATGTTTAAACCGGCTGCATGGCGGGTTTTAGTCTCTGATAGAGACAGATGGATTTTGGTTTCTCTAGTCAGTCTAGTCAGGGGGGGCCATACAGTGCATCCTGCATCCTGCATACTACATACACAGTACACACCAACTGTTAACCAAGTAAACATAACCTAACATAACATAACAGGAGGCAACTACTGACAGTCCACAGAGCTGATTACTGATAGGATAGGAGCCCGTTTATGTCAGTTGTTCAGTCAGATTTATTCTTTCTTTCTGGCCCCGCAAACCAACCGGTGCCCTTAAAGACCTGAGCAGCTGAGGGGTCAATGAGTTTATTGAGATTATAGTGTGATTGATGACCATCGAGGCAACACATCCGAAGCTAGTGATGAGGTCAGAGCCGTCGCAGTCTCACCCTGTTCTTTATCTCAAGTCCTAAACTTATACAGTACATTGTGCAGCATGTACATATCCTGTACTGTGTGCCCTAAATCTCCTGCGATGCATGGCAGCTGCATCCATCTCAGAACCGCATACAGCTGCAATACCGGACTTTGCCGTAATATACAGTACCATTTTCTTCTGGTACCATACCATACCTAATCATACCTTCTTGTCACTACAGGACCACCAACTATTCGTACTAACTTACTCAGTTGTCTCCAGCTTACTTTTTCAGGAGTACCATGCGCCCCTCAAGGCAGCCATCAAGTGAGCCACTGTGTTGTGTGCCAATTTCCCAGTATGGAGCATCTGCTACAGAAATGGATCCAAGATGGACCGCAGGACGCAGGACGAAAAG